>NC_133656.1:238572388-238872388 GCF_009905375.1 Apium graveolens
GAATCACCTGCTATTTGATCCTTCAATTGTGAAGTTGTTGACAGCTAAGTTACTGCAAATTATACCATAAAGCTTTCATTGTTAGTTTGGAATATTACAGTTGACACTGTAATACTAATACAATATAAGAATCAAAAGATGCAAGCCACTAGATTATATTGTACTTATCTATGTACATACATTTGTATGTTTGATTGGCTGATCCACGAGGGAAATGTCCCAGAAAGGTCATTGTATGATAAATCTCTGCAAACATTTGAGGATGTTAATTACATTTCTACCCACTTACAACTAGTGATGCTATTTTTTAGTATGACACAAGTCTATTTCACTAGTAAATCATAGTTATACACATTGAATTATACACAATATAGGTCAACAAGATCATATAGAACCATTATAACAACTTAATTTTCGTTAATTGACAACTCAATCTTTTTTCTTGTTTTTTCTTTTTTTTGCCAAGTAACAAGTCAATCATAAAATAGAATGACTTAAGTTTCTCCCTTTCCTTTCTATCTAGAAGTATCCACTTACATAACAGAGTGTGCAACCGTCCAACGTATTAATGATCCAGTCAAATATTACATCTACAACCCTGGGTTGATCGAAAAGAGCAAAGACTATACACCGATGGAGGAAAATGAGAATACAAGCAGACCTTTATATAACCACTTAAGAGGAAAATTACTTGGTTGAGGTTAAAAGTTGATCTATGATTTTCAACCGCATTACACATGAAGCAGAGCCAAAGGTTTGACATAATATTTCTTCTAAATGGATAAGCTACATAAAAATGCTGCAATTGATGATGATGCAAATTGGAGTTCAATGTGAAGGAATTATGTATTTCTTCTAGATCTGGCAGGTGGGAAAATTTGACAAAAGAGAAATTCAATTGCTAAGTTTTTCTATCAGGAGGCACCGGTTTTTGTTTTTAATCAGGTGATTTTAAGATTAGAAAAGGAAAAGACTTCGAGTATGAGATCTCACTTTACAACGTAGACTCTTTTCTGGAATTTGAAACTAACAGTACACTTTCCCGCAATAAGGTTTTAATGGTGCATGGACAGTGATCAGTAATATTACTTGTCCAAACCAAGATAAGTTAATTCCTTCCTATTTATTATTTTTCCTCAAACTTATTGTGCAAAAACGTTACTTAGAAGTTAAAACACTCCCACTGCTCCCTGGCAGACCAAAAACCATCCCCTTATCAATCTATAATCCCACATTTTCAAAACATAAAATAACATACTACTGTATAAGTGATTCTCTAAAGTTGAAAACATCCTCCACATCCGCTCCCTTAAACATGTTCGTGTAACACAATAAGCAGTTACTGAAGTGATGGTACTAGAGTTAAAACTCAATAGTCAACCTGGTCACTTCATTCTTTTAAATAACTCACATTCCAAACACAAGCGTACTCACATATTCTGAAGAGATGGACTCTTTTGCGAAGGTAGTGTCCCAGATAAGGTATTGTTTCCAAGAAACCTGACAACAGGAGTACAAAAACATTCTTCAGTTTAACTTAAAGTAGTGCATAAAAAGAACTAAACAATTTATCAAATGTGCAGAAGAGCAGATTACGTGACTGAAAAATAACAGGTTGGATATGTGTATTACAAGAATGAAAGTGAACTCAGATTGAATAGTGAGTTTGGAATCCTTCCACTGAACTTGTTGAAGCTCAAATCTCTGGTAAGAAATTTAATAGTAAACATCAATCAAAAAATAAAGCTGTTGCATGATATATATAATTTATGCCTACAAATTTATTTAGAAGACTGGCAAATTTCCCGATGAATGAATATACGATAATTACAGAGAAAATATGGTACACACTTTAAGTTTTATGTGTTTAGAAGTCAACACGGTCATTTTAAGGAGAGATTTCAGCAAAAGTAAAAGGTCTCATTGCAAAGAGGAGCTAGTCAGAACATAACAGAGATGCAGAAAAGCCAAAAAAAAAATATAAGGATCAGGACCATGACAAAAGGAGGCATGGCCATTGCTGACCTCCTTAAATTAGTGACATTCCATGACAGTCCATGTTACGGTTGTAACATCTACACAGAGTCTACTATCAAGGTAGCCAAGGTGTGACAGAGGTCTGTCAGGGCAGTGAAACACACCAAAATCAGACTTTTCTTTTACAAGTTGCATCTTCTATCATTTACCTTCTACCTGTAAGTGCGGTCGCATTATAAGACAATTGTTTTTGTTCTTCTTAAATGTAGTTAGTTTAATTTCTCTTTTGAGAATTGAAATGCATATTGTTGTTCTGCAAAATAATTTATCATAAATGGTTCAATCTAATCTTTATACTTGGTGAGTCTCGACCTTTTTGCTTAATTTAATATGACTTTTATAGTTGTTAGATATATAATAGACATATTTAGCTTAATAGATATATCAATATAATCACACGAGATTTGCAACATAAAGTAATATGGATCTTTGGCATGACTTAATCAACATTCAGTTTACTTCAGATTTGATATTGTTGCTAGAACACCAGTGTCAGAACAAAAGAAAGCTACGGTTTAAATTTACTGGGCCTGATCATCCAACTAGAATAACTTACAATTGATTCAACTTTTGATGTTCACCAATTTCAGAAGGGATAGAACCAGACATATTGTTATTCCGCAAAACTCTGCAGACGGGAAAGAAAAGGACAAATCAGTCATAGCATGTCTATCAGAAGAGCGATTAAAAGTTTGGAATGATTTTTGCAAATAAGTTA
This sequence comes from Apium graveolens, assembly GCF_009905375.1. Lineage (NCBI taxonomy): Eukaryota > Viridiplantae > Streptophyta > Magnoliopsida > Apiales > Apiaceae > Apium > Apium graveolens. The sequence goes on from NC_133656.1 coordinate 238,575,144, forward strand.
AAACATACAAGGCACACATCTAAGGACATAAAACCAAAATCCTTACAAGATAGTCAGAGACTTCATTTCCTTAATGAATTCCAATGTAGAGCTCCCATTAGACACATCACTTATTCTCCTGGGCAATTGAATTTCCAAAGGTCATTATACTAAGTAAATGGAAAGCACACAGTGCCACATACTATAAACAAAGATGGATCTAATGAAAATTTACATTAACTATAGATGTCTGTGTGTGTAACTGTGTATATACAAACATGGAGTAGCACTCACAACTCTGTCAGTGATGTCAAACTGGAAAGCGTCATCGGTATGGGACCTTCAAAAGAGTTCCCTTGTAACCTCCTATACAAACACCAGGATATGTCTAAACACCGAGTTTTCCATAATACATCTTAAAAACAAGTGTCACATCTTCATTAGCTTCGTGTCGAGACAAATCTGTTAGTTTCCAGTATATTTTGCATGGGAAGAGAAGAAATAAGTCTTACAGGACACTAAGCTTTGACCAGTTTCCAATGAAGTCGGGTATTTTGCCTGTGAGAGCGTTATCAGAAGCCCACCTGCAATCGCATTAATACCCTCTTGTGAAAGAGACCAAAATCACCCGATATTATAGTCATCTCAAGTTTTCTGTAATTGCATTTAAAAAACGACTGGAAGTTCTTACACAGTAGCCAGTTCTTGTAGACCAGCAAAGGTTGAAGGTATGGGACCGCTCAATCCAGAACTATCAAAGTAACTGACAAAACGAACAAGGCTTATAATACATATTTTGTTATAGAAATAATTTTAGAATGACCGCATCAACACAGAAAATGGTTATGAACCGAAGAAAAGCAAAGAACTCATGTTCAGCGTATAAGCACAGCAAGAGAATAATATATATTTCACATGGATTACTGAATAACACTATTACCGTAAACTATCAGATAAGGGAAACAAAGATTTGAGGGTATGCAAAGAGACAGATTATCAATGTTTTATTATTCATTAGATCAAAAAAATAATACATAATTTTTTCCAATAAATGGTTTAAAAAGTTATACAGAGTGATGTTCTTAGAATTATCATGAATTTCAAACGTTATAATAGAACGAGGCTCAACCTTAATGTGAAGATTTAGACTTGTATTGGAACATTAATTTCCATAGAGTTAAAACCAAAAAACTTACATTTGGGTCAACTTCGTCAAACTCCCCAGCTCTGATGGCAAAGGGCCACTGAAATTATTTGAGCTAAAAGATCTGCAATAATTTCATAAAGCAGCAAAAATCATTAGCTTGAAGGTTAAAAGATCATCAATACGTCACATTCGAAATTGCTAAAGTGAACAAAAACATACAATGATCTCAAATCAGTAAGCTTTCCAAGTTCCTTTGGAAGTTCCCCTGATAGCGAATTAATGCCCAAACTCCTAAAGACGTCATATAAGGTATAAGAGTTCAACAAGACTATCAGAAACACAAAAGTATAAATCAATATAGAATTTTCTTACAAGTACTGCATGCTAACTAAGTTTCCAATTGATGCAGACAGAGGACCAGTCAAGTAATTTTGGGCCAAATTTCTGCAATATACACAGGATAAACTTTACAATCATTCACAGAAAAGAGATGTCACTGTGCAAAATGTTTTAACGTCTCGATTGTTATGTTGCTGTTCTGTGACATGTGTGTGTGTGCGCGCGCACTATAGCTTAGTAGCTGTGTAATAAACAAGAAAAGTGTAAAGAATCATCACTGCCTCGGATAGAAAACATACAAATTGACGAGGGAAGTCAAATTCCATAGCTCGTCAGGGATGACACCTGTAACATCCAATGCATAAACCTTCCTGCCAAAAACACATGAATGAGTTTACAGCGCCAGAAACAAGCACAACTCTGACACATGTTAGCATACAAATGTAAGACTAATTTATAGTGTCCGAGTCTAACTAATGTTGCATAAAAGTAATCAAAATCTCGCATCTGCACGCGTATAATTTGAATGTACCATGTTAAACTTAAATCAGTGACTATTTATAACAGGTCTACATCAAAAACAACATCTAACAGGTTCATTATTTTTTTTTATTTTCTTTCGATTTTTCAGCTTCACAATCCTATTAACAATGGTAAGTTCCATATTTCGATATTCCAAATTCGTTAGCTAAAAAATAAGTGTGTTGCAATTCATTTACTGAACTGATTCTTTTTGCAGCAATGCTTGAATATTAGAAATATTATCTTATAGACCATATATCAAACACTTGGAATACGCAAGGAGCTTAAAATACAATACTTAATATAAGATATTTGTCCAATCATCAACTCTCTCGTAAAGTATTAGGAAAAGAGCTTAATATGTATGAGGATCAGGATGCTTATTGAAGCTTTTCTAAGTCGAAAGAGCTCTAACACCATGTTAAATAATTTATTAAATACGATAATTGTATATTTAAAAAGATGTATGATAATATTAAGTTAACGTTTCTCGTAAAAATTTTAAAATGAGTGTGCAACTGAGTATGTCCACGTATAAGGAAGAAATTTATCAAAAGGAAAATACTACATTTGGTGTGCAGAATTTGATATAAAATTGTGTACGAAATACCATGTGTTAAGTTTTAATTGAAATGGTGTATGCATTCACATCAACAACCCCGGTTAAAACATCTCACGTCAATTGCCATGTCATTCTTATAAATTTTTGTGCAAATTTTTGTGCACAATTCTGTATATCCAGCACTACTCTTATCAAAATGTTAAGTTACTGATTCTCGTAAAAATTGAAATTTTATCATGTTATTAAGAATAACAAGGTTGTTTATGAGAGACTTACAGCTGAGTAATGTGGCAAGGAGTAGAGGTGCAGTCACATTTGATGCCAGGGTTAAAAGCTCCGGTACCATCCAAAGTGGTTGAATCAATAGCAGCTCCACTACATAATTCTCCGCTAATATTCCAATTATTTGATGCTGATATTCTCCATTTGCGAAATAATGAATTTAATAATCTCCCTGCGGCACCATTAAAATCATAATGAATAACTAATTACGTAATGAATATTTAATACTAATAAGTCTTTAATTGCAGTAAATGAAAGAAGTTACTGCAAGATTTATTCCATCTGTTTTTTTTGACATGTGGTTTGACTTTCTTGCACACAATTCTAAGTTCTTTGACCGCATAGATAAAATAATATTTTTTAAAATTTTCTTTTTCTAAATTAAACTTTTAGTTATATATTTTTATTCACAAAAATAAAAAATAAAAAATTATTATTCTAACTATGCAGTCAAATCACTTAGAAGTGTGTGCACAAAATTCAAACGTCATGTAATAAAAAACAGAGGAAGTAACTTTTTATTCGGATTGTGTCATTTATTAAAAGATACTCAAAGACGCTCTTCAAAGTTCTGACAAACTCTTATATTTTCCAAAATATAAGAGTACGCTGGTCCTTATAAATGGTAAGACTCTCTTCTCTCTTCTCTAATAAAGTATTATTCTCTCGCATATGTTTTAATTCAAAAATTATACTAATAGTTAACTTGAAATATGAATGATTAATTAATATATAACCTAGGAGACAGTATAAAAATTATTGCTAGTAGTCACGTATTTCGTAGGTAACCCGCAGCAGATACCGTTCAGGTGCGCACTAGATAAACCTACAGGTTCACACAATAGTCTGGGTAAACTCTACGGTTTCACACAATAGCCTGGGTAAACTCTACGGGTTCACGCAATAGCTTACAAATCATGTGAACAAAGATAAACCACATTTAAACAACAGACTCCAGCTCGTGAGGATAATTATAAACATTATATGTTGAGCAATTTCTGTATATAAATAGTTTCTTAGCTATAAATAAATGTCTCCTAAGAGTGGAAGAAAATCTTTATACACAAACGTTAGAACTCAGTACATTATATATGACTTAATTTATATTTATTACTTTTTTTTGGGTCGGAAATTTTATTTATAATTAAAATTATTAAAGTTTTCATTCCATCCAACTCTTTGCCTACAAAAGTTCACTCTTATTGGACAGAAGGACTGTATGACTGGCAAAGCTACTAATACAAACAAAGGTCAACTAATACCATTTTTACAACTAATCAAATACGGATTATCAGTGTGCCGAAGAGCACACACTAAAAAACGTTATTTAAATGACCACTTGATAAAATTAAAAAAGGAAAAAGGATCATAAAACCCAATATAAAGAATTTGGTGGAACGAATTAGGTATATGATACACTGTTTATTCTTCGCACAAGAATAATTTGTTTCAACAAATTTTATTCTGACGAGTTTTAATACAATGCAATTGTCTCTAATAAATATATATTGATTGTTAATATTGTTCAAATTATTTTTCACTCGTATAATTTGAAAATGTTCATAATCTAAACAATTGAAGAGATGAAGGGATTACTTCTAATTTGAAATTTGAAATTAATGCCAAGTATTTAAGTTAATCAATAACTTTGTTTTCTATTAAAAAATTCAAAAAACGTTATTGTTTTCGAGTTTTTTTTAAATCGTAGATAACCGGCAACCGCTATCCTTCGGGTGCACACTGGGTACCCTATGGACTCACGCAATAACCTGCAAATCACGTGAACCAATGTAAACTGCATGGGGTAAATCTCACGGGCTCACGCAATAGTCTGCAAACCACATGAACTAATGTAAATTGCATTTAAATAATAGGATAGGCATAATCATAAAATCTAATCTCGTAAGATTCGAACCTGCGGGCTTATTTCCGAGTTTGATTCTTGTTTGTCGAAAAAAGCCCACTGATAAAAATTTATTTCATGTCATCCCTAATTCGATTATTACTCGTCAAAAAAATTCTAGAATAAATTAATGTTACCATATATGTGTAATTATTAAAAAAGAATCAAGAAACAAGTAAATTAGCATATTCTCTAAGTTTGACTATAAGTACTTTTGACCATATATCTTTATTCTAAACAAGTGGTAAAAACTTAGCCACTAATCTAAATACAAGTATAAATAATTAGGTTAGTTGATAACCCCAATATCAACTTGACAATATATATATTATACTCTGTATGAAGTTTTAATTGGCTTTAACTTTTAGCTTAATTAAATATTAATTTTAATTTACCTAACACTTGCTGCCAGGCGTTTCTCTAGCTGTCGGTATAATTTATTTTAAAGTTGACATTTAGATGTGTGAGATAATGTATTACGTATAGAAAAGTTTATTTATCAAGCTGCGTCAAACAAATATGATAATATATCATTAAAATATTAAATATTCTTTATATTTTTTAATATATTTCGCTAAAATTTTTGACATAAATTTGACCGCATAATTAGTTTTTTTCTAATTCCTTTTTTGAATAAAAATATTAGATCAATACTTTTATTCATAAAACAAATTTTGTAAAAGAATAATTTTAAATATACGGTTAAAACTGTGACAAAAGTCAGACGTCATAAATTAAAAAACAAAATAAGTAATTATACTAAACTTGTTATTGTCAATTTATTTATTTTCAAGATGTTACTATTTAAACTATTTGACTAGTAAATTAAGGAAGGAAATAAAGTCATACACTCAAAATATACAACGGAGGGATTTCACACGGCAATAGCATGAGCTGCACACTAACGTATGCATGATGTAGATTTTACATTTTGTTCATTTAAGAATTAAAACTTCTAGCAATAAAGTTATCATTGGACCCATAATCTAGAATATATTAATTTTAACATTTACAATTATTTTTAATGTAATAATTATTATAACATATCATATTGCTATATATTTTTATGCCAATATTTATTAGGATTTTTTTTATTTCGATATATGAACGTTCATCATTTATCCCCGTACATTTTAGCCTGCCTAATATTTATTCCGTCTCATCCAATTGTCTATATAGTAGAAAATAGAGGCTCGAAATGCACTTTAAACTTCTTATAAAATGTAGTTATATATATTTTTTTAATTTTTTTCTTTTAAATAAAGATATAATATTCAAATTTTTATAAACAAATTATAAATAAATTATAAAATTATGCTTTATAATAATACTAAAATAAATAGAGTAAAATAAATACAGTAAAGAAATGAATGGAACAACGCATCATCATTACCCTTACCCAGATTCATTGAACAAATTACTACTAAACAAACCACTATAATATACATAATTCATCTATGGATTACTATTGAACTCGATCTACCCAGCTCAATAATCCATCGCCTTGTGTAGAAAAGAAGTGCCCGATAAACGCATAACTATAGTTTGTAACACAGTTAACATGCAAATATACACGAACCTAGTACTCCTATTTCTTCGGAAAACTAGTTCTCATTTGAGTTTTCAAACATGTCAAACTATGCAAATTTTCATATAACCGAGCGGGATAAGTGAGTACGTACCTTCTTCAGGATCGACGGTGAGATTGGTCTGTGATTGAGCTATCACGCCAAAACTCGAAAAGGAGAAGATGAAGATGAAGATGAAGATGACAAGCTTATGCATATTGATAAATGCAGTTGTCATCACTGCTCTCGTCGCCTTGGCTTTTAGTTTAAAAGACAGAGAGGCTTGTACATATCTTACAGATAAAAGGAGGCGGCTGTAATGGTGTGTGTGTATATTGAATTTTTTATGTCTTTTATAGGAGATAGTTTGTAGTTGAATTATTTACATGGCGTCCGAGCAATTTGTAGATTAGTTGACACCAATTATATATGCGGTTTATGTGAGTTGTATATTTTAACTTTCGTCGAGTAAAATTACAAAAAAAAAAGGTTAGAATAATAATATAGGCCCAGCTCAATTGGTTAAATAGGAGATGATTATCATCTGGTCACATGTTCGAATCTCACTGGATTATGACTCATGAGCCAAAGTCTGTCGTTTAAATTCGGTTTATCTTGATTCACGTGATTTGCAGGCTATTACGTGAGTCCGTAGAATTTACTCAGTGGGTATCTGAAGGGTAGCAGCTGCGGGTTACCTACGATACAAAAATAAAAATAATAATATAATATTTTGGAAAAAAATCTTTCTCCGATTCCATGTTACCTCCTATTGGTATTTCTGATTCACTTTTTCATCCATAAATGTGATTTTGGGTGAGGAAAAATGTTAGAATAATAATATAATGGAGGACAAATGTTTATGAGATCTTTAAAAGTAGACCATTTTTTCTAGTGATTGGTTTTCAAATTTCCGTTATTACCGATTTTGATTACACATTACAAAAAAGTGATTTGCAACAAAAAAAAAGTGAAACATTTTGTTGAACAAATAATTTGTAATATGTGACCGGAACTCGAACTCTGATTGCTTGCCGTTATGTAATTGAATTGTCACATTCTTATAGGCAGGCAGGTCCGTTTGTTTCAATTGTCAACTTTTAACTATCTGAATCGGCCCCCTCTCCAAAAAATATTATTATTTTTAATTTTTTACATCAAAACATATATATATTAAATATATTATCAAACAATATCAAACAATCATCTAATTTTTATAACAACGTTTTTTCATCAACACATTTTTCTAACAGTATAACAATTTTTAACGTCAATCTCGAACAGATCGTGTCCTGGGCAAAAGGATAGTCAAAATAGCGCAGTTTTTCAAAAGCTAAGATATTTTGATAAAATATTTGACATCAGATCGGACTACAACAAATTGAAGGTATTTTATTACCTTTTGTCAGTTGCCGCATTTGATGGCTGCAAGAACGTTAAAACAAAGACATGGATTTGTCAAAAGATACAGTCAACATGCGAATAAAGTAAGTGGGCCTTTCGGCCCAATATAAAACGAATGTGGCCCTAGTAAAGATCTGGGCTACTCGGATGTTAAATTTGAATCTTGTTGAACTGCAACAAAAGATCTGAGCCCATTAAGAGATAATACAAACTGGACCTAGAAGGGCTGTCAAACGGATAATTCGGATACGGATATCCGTATCCGCATCCGCAATTGTCGGATTCGAATACGGATAATATCCACTTTATTTCGGATACGAATAATATCCGCTTTTTTCCGGATACGAATACAGATATTTCGGACGGATATCGGATTTTTTAAATTTTTTGATGCCTCTACCGTATTTGATGATGATTTTAGAATATTTTTTATGATTAAATACAAATAATATAGTTAGATACATACAAAGTATGTGTATAATTATATAATATTTGTATAAATGTATTATTTAATACATTTACACACACTATAAACTAAAAAAATAAATTTTAAATTACATATAATTATATATTTATATAATTTAAATATCGTATATGTATTTAGTTTCGGATTCAAATATTCCGGATTCGAATACAGATAATATCCGCTTTATTTCGAATACGAATAATATCCGTTTTTTTGCGGATACGGTTACAGATTTTTCGGACAAATATCGGATTTTTTGAATTTTTTTAACAGCCCTATAGAAGAAACTTTTAGTGTCATATCATAAATGGGCCCTTTTCAGCTAAAACTATAATCAGTAGCAAGTTCGTAACATTAAACAAACCGAACTCGAACGAATTTCTAATGAACTCGAGCAAAATCTTAATGAACGATTGGAGTGTTCGTTTAGCTCATTGTCTCAGAATTAAAACATTCAGACAGGCGCAATAACTAACTACTAAATTAGTAACTTCACTTGGTAATTTGGTAAGCACTGCTAGTACATAAGATTGTCTGCCATAAACTGCATTGCTTATACACATCTTTATAATTTCAATCCTCAAGACTACTATATCAGACCGATGATATAGCCTATCAGCATAAAGGATTAAAGATGATGAGCCCGATAACGGACGTAGTTACAACGAACCAAACTAAACTTACCTAGCCTACTTGTGGAACTAGAGATATTGTCTCAGGGATTTTTATAAAGAAAAAAATGATTTTCTAATACATAGAAGCAAAAGCATGAAAATGAACAGCAAGCGTAAAAACACTAAAAAATGATCAAACTACTTTGGTTTCTAACAATATCTTATTCAGATACTTTAAACGTTGTCTTGCTAAAATATAGGCGGCCAGAGCTGAAGCTAATTTTAAACCTTTCTTTTTCATGATCATCAATGTTGAGCGTAGTTTTTTCTGCACCCTTGTAATTTTGCTTCTGAAATGGCATCAAAGATCCCATGTCATGCATTTAACTAACCTGGTTTTCTGCACCCTTGTAATTTTACTTCTGAGGTGTGCGTCAAAAATCCCATGGTATGCATTTAACAAACCTGGAAAAAGAATCAACATTCAGAAATCACCACAGAGAAACCAAATCCAGGATGAGAAGTTAATGAATAAACAAAGTATATTTCTCGATTTTGAAAGTATGAAATATAGCTTGAGAGTATATAACAAAGTCAGTGAGATAGATTACTGATAAGAAATGAAAAGATTCATGCTGTACTGGTACGAGTATTAGTGTCAATATTAATCGGTTGTTTGTAAGAAAGGATGCATAAGATAAATGACCAACAAAGATGTTTTTACCATCTATTTGGCGGCCAGTACTCAGAAAGTGGCAATGTACATAGTTCTATCACTGCTTCGAGGCTCAAGCTATGTATGAATGTTGTATTAGAGATTATGCATGGAAGCAGAAGCTGCCAGATAATTCCGCCACATTACATAGGGTAATTTACAATTGCATCAACTAAATATCTATAATCAACACATTTTTTTATCAATGGTTTTGATGGGAAATCTTCTCAATAATAAATAGTTCGTGTGTAAGCTAGTAATTTTGTAGCACTATTATCTAGTTCAAGTTAGTTTTGTAGCACTATTATATAGTTCAAGTTAGTTTTGTAGCACTACTACCTAGTTGTTGCCAACCTATATTTGGTATCTATGCAAATTCTGGTTAAATCAGTTCATGCTTCAAGCAAAACTTACTCATTACACAAAAAAAACACTTTTGGCCTTCCGTTGCGTATCTTACAGCTCTGTGTTTAAGACTGCAAAAACTTTAACAGTCTTAAGTTCCAGATTTCTCCAGAAAGTAGAACTCGAAGACTGCCAAATTCAAAGTTCTTGCCTTTCCAGAACTCAAGTTAAGATTGTTATATAGTTTGTATTATTTACATAACTCAAGTAACAAAAGTCATTGACACTAGTACAATCAACGTTAATTCACATTAATATGCTTATGCGAAAACATGTAAATAGAATTCTATTAAAGAGTTCTAAAATAATAAAGAAAGGTGTTGCCAAACAAGCTAAATAAAAGTTTTGACCTCTCAATTATCCGCTGATATCTCTTGTATGATCTCCAACACCTCACTTCGCATTTTCATCTCCACTGAATAATCAACGTTTTTCTCTATTGTTGAAATCATGTCAGTCCTGTTATGTTCCTGGGAGGACCACTGACAGATAGCCCTAGCAATAGCTAGCACATACAGACCACAATCATATCCATTTTGTTGTTGAGGCGCCGTCTCGCATTCAGTAAACATGGGCAAACCAGCAACTGCAGTGGCTTCTGATTCTCCGATTGCAGGTGGCTGGGTGGCTTTTGACCCTCTTTTAACATATGGCACATTTTTCTTCTTTTTCCTCTGTTTCTTCGATGAAGCATGTGGGCTTAAAGATTCACCACCTGGCCCCATGAATTCCTTGAGAGCATCGTAAAGCTTCAAGGCAGAAAAATTATTTACTCCCATCATGCTATCAAAATGAAGAAATAGATTTTTCGTCCTATCATACACAAGGATGCTCCAATGATTTCCACCGTCTCCCCCGCTACAATCCTCAATAATGTCATTTACGACAAAAAGGACAAGCCTCTCGCTCGACATCTCCCAAGACTTAACATAGTCTTCAACACAAGTGGTATCCTCACTGTTAGCAATCAATAGAGATATGAAAGGCGGTACTAACAGTGTATCAGTTTTTTTGGTGTTGAAGGAACCAGACAAGTAAGCGAAGTAGAATGCAATGATCTGGTCACTGAGATAGCAAGGTCCTTTTAGAGTGTCAACTTCTAAATCTGTTAAAACAATATCTCTGTAATTGGATTCCATTTTATCTCCCGTATCTGTAGAAGCGTAAAAATAGTAGGAAAATTTAGTACAAGAACACTATGATTGAACCAACATAAATATTACTATTGATGAGAATATAGAAAGTCCTGTATCTACATATTAAGCAACATGATAATCATATGATTATTCGAGGTTCTGAGACTGTGACAATACTACACAAACATAACTACTGATGAGAGTATATCATACAGACACATAATGTAGTTGATAAGAAGTTGTAAAAACGCAATCAAAATCATTAATCAGTTAATAAATTCATATGTAAATCGAACCAACATAATATTTCAGCTGACTTAATAAACTCTCGTACTCAACATTCCCAGGGGGTTAAAAATTCAAAGGGACTCGAGGCGTGCTAAATCAGTATTGCTAAATAATTGGAAACTGGACATTCTAAAGTTACAATGGTTCAATCCTTTATTCGAGCATATATTAAGGATGTTTCAAGATACAACAGTATATAGGGTCTTGTATCTACCATAGTTAGACAACAAAAATAACTACTGGTATTCATATGATAATACAGTGCGAAAAATATAAGTACTACACAAACATAACTACTAATATTAGAGGTTCTGAGACATGATTAACTTGATGATATTACACAAACACAAACATAACTACTAATATTAGAGGTTCTGAGGACATGATTAACGCGAAATTCTACACAAACATAACTACTAATATTCGAAGTTTTAAGGCATGATTAACTCGACGGCGATACTATTACAAACATAACTCCTAAGATAATATTCGAGGTTCTGAGGACGTGATGAACGCGAAATTCTACACACATTTTTACTATGTGAATATACCATACAGACGCATAATGTAGTTGATGTTGATAAAGGGACTCGAGGCGTGCTAAATCAGTATTGCTAAATAACTGGAAACTGGACATTCTAATGTTACAATGGTGCAATCCTTTATTCGAGCATATATTAAGGATATTTCAAGATACAACAATATTTAGGGTCTTGTATCTACCATAGTTAGACAACAAAAATAACTACTGGTACTCATATGATAATACAGTGCGAAAAATACAAGTACTACACAAACATAACTACTAATATTAGAGGTTCTGAGACATGTTTATCTAGACGATATTACACAAACACAAACATAACTACTAATATTAGAGGTTCTGAGGACGTGATTAACGCGAAATTCTACACAAACATAACTACTGATATTAGAGGTTTTAAGGCATGATTAACTCGACGACGATACTATTACAAACATAACTCCTAAGATAATATTCGAGGTTCTGAGGACGTGATTAACGCGGAATTCTACACAAACATAACTACTGATATTTGAGGTTTTAAGGCATGATTAACTCGACGACGATAATACGACAAACATAACTCCTAAGATAATATTCGAGGTTCTGAAGACGCAGCGGCGGATCCAGAAATATATTTTCAGGGGGATACCGAGCAAATTTTGTAAAGACACTCTTATGATTTTGAATTTTATGGGGGCATATTTTAAAAAAATTTAATGGTGAAAAAAGATAAAATTTGATTTAGGGGGACATGTGTCCCCGGTGCCCCTTACTAGATCCCCCTTACTAGATCCGCCCCTGTGAGGACGTGATTAACGCGAAATTCTACACAAACATAACTACTGATATTCGAGGTTTTAAGGCATGATTAACTCCACGACGATACTACTACAAACATAACTCCTAAGATAATATTCGAGGTTCTGAGGACGTGATTAACGCGAAATTCTACACAAACATATTTACCATGTGAATATACCATACAGACGCATAATGTAGTTGATAAAAACGCAATCAAAAGCATTAATCATTATTAAAATATATATCGGAAACGAATATAACAAATTGGCTTGACCTATCTGGTGCCCTAATTGATCATCACTCATATATCCACACACACATGTGAGATTCTGAAACTACAAAGCGTGTATAAACCTCATTAATTAGGCCAACAGTACAATAAAAAAGCGTAGATGAGAGAAGAATATACCTAAAATTTGAGAGAACGGGTGCTTGCCAGAGAGAGCGCGCGCACGAACAAAGTAACAAACCGATCTTTTAACTGCAGGCAGGCCTGTAAATAATTGTAACGTGTGGGTATATATGGCCGCTGGGAGGTGGTGTTTAAATCGGGTTTAATAGGATCCCAAGTTAGCCAAACTTTGTGTGAGTTACTCGAACTCTCGTCATGAAATATTCGAATTATTTGACTTGGAACTTCAAATTAGTCTGACGTGTAAGATTCTCGAGCCTTATTGAACCTATACTATTTTTAATTATTTTAAATATTTTTATATATTTATACATAAATATTTAATATTTTATTTATATTTTATATAATTAATTGAATCGAACACGAGCTGAACTAATGATATTTTGAGTTTTGGAATGGTGAAATTGAATTGAGCTTTCGAGCTGAATTCGAGTTTATCGAACTTTTTACGAGTCGAGTTCCGAACTTGAAAATTAAGGTTCGGTCGAACTCGAACTCGAGTCCGAATATTTTTATTCAAGTTCGAGCCGATCTTGGCATCGTTCAACTCGAATCGACTCGACCAAATCTAAATTCTAATTTTCCCGACTTCTTATGACTGAAATTCAAGACTGGGATTCGAGGGATATTTTGAAAAAATACCTAAGTCAAATTTTATTTTTTTGCAAAAATATTGTCATTTTATAAAAACTTTTGCAAAAGTACAATTTATATTGTAAAAATACTAATTTTCATTTTTTTATATAAATATACGATTTTTTCTGTAACTCGATACAACTATATGCAATCTGGACGAGTTTCTGCAACTCAATGCAAAATGCAATCAAAAAAACCCGATGCAACTAGTTACTTATCTGGTTGATTTTGGTTGCACGGTAATTTTGCAAATATTTTCATAAGATAATATATATATTTTTTGAAAAATTAGTATTTTTGGTAATTTTTCAAAATCCAAGTCTAAAACGATAAAATAATATATTTGATGTATAAATTTGTACCATTTTCATTTGAGTGTGGGAACTTAACAAATAATCCTAAATATGTTAAATAATTATAAAATTGATATATTTACTAAGGAATACGTGTTTTTATTATTTATAATAAATATGTAAATTTGAGGGCTTAATATTTCTATTTTTAAATTTCTATTTTTAATCATGTAGTTAAATTTTAAGAAGAAATTCTAAATATTATTTTAAAATGGGTTTATTTGAAAAATATCCAAGCCCAAAAAAGATTTTTTCAAAAATGCTTTCTTATTTTAAAAAAAAAACACAAAGACTTTTTTATTTGTAAAAATACTATATTTCAAAACTACGATTTGCTGCTATTCGATATAACTAGATGCAAGCTCGACAAGTTTCCGCAACTACATACAATTTCAAATGCAAATAAAAAACTCGATACAACTAGTTGTATATATGAGTTATTTTGGTTGCACCAAATTTTTGTAAATATTTTTATAAAATAGTTAAATTACAAAAAAAATAGATAAGTTAATACTTTTAGTATTTTCTTAATATTTTTTTTATAAAAATCAACCATTGGAAGAAAAATTTAGGCCAAAATATATAATATTCCATGCAATTCTTTTAAAGTAACAAAGTATCACATTTATAATCTTGATTGTTCTTTTACATATTCAACGATTGTATATATTTATTATAATTTTATTGTTAGAAACTTCTAATTACATATAAGTTTATCGCATAAAAATTTGTAAATTCACTCTAATAGGATAAAACTTATACAAACCACTAATTACGCTAATTTACAGTTAACAACACTCAATTTTAGGTTTACCGCAAAAAAAAAGTGACAACTTCAATACCAAACAAGTCACGAGGGCTTGCAATACAACATTTCAGATTTTTGAAAATGATAAAATTGGTAAATATTTCTTTCAATCAAAATGGTAAACATAGTAAATTTACTAAAAGGTTTTTTTTTTTGACAAAATGCTGAGAAATTTTATTGACTTAAATCCATCTCAATACATCTCAGAACATTAATAGGTACAAACCACCTATTAAAACTATGATCTGGTAACGCATATGATTCCCTAGCAAGCGTATGGACAACCATATTTGCAGATCGTTTACTAAAAGGTTTTTTAATTAGTCCCGAAGGAAGTTCAGCTGAGGTGTTGCAGTCGTGCCTTTCAAATATCTTCCTTGTTCAACTAGTACACTGTACAGATGCAAGTTAAACTATTAATCGAGACCGTTCATTTCAACACCTACCGGGTATACGTCCCTCGAACTAATATGATGGTAAGTAAGGGAAGTGATTCTTTTTTTATTTTAAATTTTATTCAATATTTAATTCAATATAAATCTCTTTTTTAAATTTTATTGAGTACTTTATTTTAAAAAAAATAACTTAATTATTTTAAATTATAAATATTATATTTGTTTTAAATTATAAATATATTTAAATCAGAAACACATTTAAAGCACATATTATTTAAATACAAAATTAAAAAAACAAAACGCGTTCGCATTGTATCACTGCGGCTTCCGCAATGTATCATAGCGGATGTCTTCCGCAATGATACATAGCGGATGTCTTCCGCATTGTTTCATTGCGGATGTCTTCCGCATTATTTCATTGCGGACGCCTTTAACGGCTGTGATTTGTTGGCTCCTAGCCACGTGGAGCCAACCGTGGCTGTAGAACTTTTGCCTAAACAATTTATTATATATATAGGGAAATTATTCACAGCCAACTTGGTTGGGATACACCAGCCGCAATATTACATTACGGGCTGCCGCAATGTTTCATTGCGGCAGGTGAGTGTACCCGCAATAAAACAATGCGGCTGCTGTATCCTATCCAACGGTGGCTGGGGATCAGTTCCCATATATATATATATATATATGAAAGTATATTTATCATTATATATTATAAATATACTTATAATATATTATCGCTGAAATTCGAACCTTATACCCCTAGTATAATAATTTTATAATGCATCGCACTTATTTTTATAATTATATTTTATAAATTATAATTTTAATATATTTATTGGTAGAATTCGAATTTTATACTTTTTGTATAATAAATTTTAAGATTATATCTAACGGTTCTCATCAGTTTGATATGACGGCTCTGGATTCAGTGATCAAGGACCAACAACCAAAATTTTAATTTTTCGTTTTTAATATAATAGTATAAATATATATATATAGAGACATGATCAAATACAAACCAAATTTAAAATAGAAACTATGAACTAATATAAGAGCATCTCCAATGGTACTAGGGCTGTCAAAAAAATTTAAAAAATCCGATATTCGTCCGAAAAATTTGTATTTTGTATCCGAAATAAATTGGATATTATCCGTATCCGAAACAAAACGGATATTATCTTTATTCGGATCCGACGATTGCGGATACGGATATAGGCATATTCGTATCTGGTAAATCCGAATCCGAATAAATATATTTTATATTTAAATATTTAAATAATTTAAAAATATATTATATTAAATTTATAGTGTGTTTATGTGTATATATATACATATATATATATATTAAATATTATGTTTATACAAATTTTATAGATATATAAAAAAATCATTTTAGTTCAACAATTTAAAGATAACGATTATATTGAAAAGAAAAATAAAATTATTTTTTTTGAAAATTAAAATATGATTAAATCACTTTATCTCTTATTTTAATTTTTTAAAATGAATTTTTAATTTTTATTATAATTTTTCCATTTTTTCCATTTTTTTAAAAATTTTTAATATAAAAAAAACTGACTGAAAAACGAATTCGGATTCGGATAGTATCCGTCAGATCCGGATTCGGATATTATTTTTTAAATATTTCCAGATTCAGATTCGGATACGATTTTTCGGATTCGGATCCGAATACTGGCAAATCCGTATCTGAATTATCCGTTTGACAGCCCTAAATGGTACAAAACCTTTGGCTAAAAATCTATGTGGCATTCCATAAATATTATTATAGAAATTATGTAAAAATATTATGCACTTCAATGGTACAAAACCATTAGCTAAAATTTTAGCCAACCACGTGTTGTTGGCCATATTTGTTGAATCTCTGGAGACCTGTAGCGATGTGTCAAATCACCTGTTACCATACTGAAGTAAAAAATATTTTATTAATAACAAACATAAATAATAATAACATACTATTTTTAAAATATAGCCAATCATTATTGCCAACTCCGCTGTAATACAATCTCTTAGAGCATCTCCAAGGGGGATAGCTATAATGGTTAGCTAAAATTTGTTGAACCTGTAAGGTGTTGTGTTCCAATGGTGTTAGCTATAATGGTTAGTTATATTTCAAAAACAGTATTTTAATATTATTTTCAAATTCAAACGGTTATATTTCAACGATTATATTTTCAACGGCCATATTACAACGGTCATATTCCAATAGCTACATTACAACACTCATATTTTTATGGTTATAAATATCATAATTCAGAACTAAAAAAAAAATACAAATCAACGACAAACTCAAATTCATTCACACCTCTAAAATATTCATTTGTAATGGAAAACACCACACGAATGATTCTTGATATTATGCAAGCAGAAGAAGAAGAACATGAAGTAAGAATGAAAATGAGTGTTGTTTACCTTCAAAACCGGCGATAAAGAGCAAATTCCGACCCGCGTCATGGTGGTTCAACATTTAACCACCGTGTTATTGATCGAAATAGAGAAGAAGGTCATGCTAGACTGTATCATGATTATTTTTCCGATACACCTACATATACAGATACACAGTTTCGTCGAAGATTTCGGATGCGCAAATCGTTATTTTTACGAATTGAAGAAGCAGTTACAACTCACGACAATTATTTTGCCCAACGAATTGATGTTGTGGGAATGCGTGGACTATCACCGCTTCAGAAAGTGACAACTGCACTTAAGATGCTTACATATGGAACGACAACCGATGTTGTTGATGATTACGTTCGAATTGGTGAGAGCACAACAATAGAGAGTCTAAAAAGATTTGTGAAAGCAATAGTTGAAGTCTTCGGAGTTGAATATTTAAGACGGCCAACTGATGAAGATGTGGCTACATTGTTAGCAGAAAACGAACAACGAGGCTTTCCTGGAATGTTGGGTAGTATTGACTGTATGCACTGGAAGTGGAAGAATTGTCCAACTGGTTGGCAAGGTATGTATACTGGTCATGTTCATGAGCCAACTATTATATTAGAAGCAATAGCTTCGAGAGACTTATGGATTTGACACTCATTCTTTTGGTTACCGGGATCATTAAATGATATTAATGTATTAGATCGCTCTCATCTGTTTCAAGAATTGGCTGAAGGTCGTGGACCTGAAGTGAAGTATACCATCAACGAACATGAATATAACATGGGATATTATCTTGCTGATGGTATATATCCTTCTTGGCCAATTTTTGTCAAAACAATTTCAAAATCTCTAGGTAACAAAAGGAAGTATTTTGCAAATGCACAATAATCTGTTAAAAAAGATGTTGAGAGGGCATTTGGAGTTTTGCAATCTCGATTTGCAATGATTCGCGGACCATCACGATTTTGGGATGTGAGCACAATGAAATATATTATGACAGCTTGCATAATATTACATAATATGATCATTGAAGATGAAAGAGGATTACATACGGAGGAAGAAAACTTTGATACAAATGTTGGACCAACTGTTACTCGGATATCGCATCATGGAAATACCCTTCCAGAATTCATACAAATGCACCAGCAGATTCGAGACAAACAAGCTCATGTTCAATTACAAAATGATCTTGTGGAGCATCTTTGGCAAATTCATGGTGGTGATATGAGTTAAATATTTAATCTATTGAATAAGTAGAATTGTGTAACTTATGAAATAAGTAGATTGAATTCAATCTACTGGTACATTGAATTCACCCGAAAGGGAAAGAATCTAAACTCCAAGTTCTGTTTAATACAATGGCTTAAGACTCTTTATTATTTCTCTTGAATTTACAAACTTTGTAATTAAGCACAATACTCAAGCCTACATATCCTAAAAAAATGCATACTATTAAACAAACTGAACATCGAAATGATTTGTTTCAAACAATGCATATTATCAAATCTCAATAAGAAATTTAATGGTATTAATTATTAGTTAACCATCATATTTTAAATATGTATTTAATGGTATTAATTATTAGTTAAATATTAAAATATATATTTTATATTATATTTAAATTCAATTCGAGGTAGTGACATGAATTTATTTATTTTTATGAATTTTTCATTTTGTAGTTTATTAAAATAATTTTAATAAATAACTTTGCTAAATAAAAGAAAAATAAATTGATAGTTGATAGTGTGCAGAGATAAATTAAGAAAATAGATGAGGGGAAATGTACAGATGACGTGGACATAAGAAAGTGACATATAGAAAATCTGCGAGGGGTCAACAAATCTGGCGGATCAATTTACGTTAACTATATTTATGGCTAACAGGGAGAGCCCGTTGAAGTGTGATTTTTTTTAAGGATATGTATATGTGTTACTGTTTGGTGCCAAGTGGACAAAATAGCTAACAGCTACGGAGGGTTGGAGTTGCTCTTACAAGTTCAGTAAAATTTAGATAATCAGTATTTTATGTTATTTAGCCAAAAACCATTGAATATGCTTTAAGTCATTAGATTAATATAATCTAATGGTCCCCACTAAAAACACCACACCCAATTAATCTACACCCTCCCACACACAATTTCGGTTTTTTGCTTCCGTTTTTAATTTGATTTTTTCCGTCAAATCGTAATTTTTTTTTAAAAATCCGATTTCACTATATTTTTCTCCATCTTTCAACAATCGATTTGCATATCATATGTGTTATATTTTTAAGTAATTTTTTTAAAAAATATTTATTTTCTAGTTTTTATTATAATATTGATTTCTCTTGGAGTATTCCCTATATATATATATTGTAGGCACTGGTTAAGTGTGCTGCTCTCTACCCCGCCTTTGAGTCTGTATAATCTCTCTTTGCGAGAGTTTGGTGAATTTTGACATGAAGTTAAATCTGGCGAGGGATCACAGACGGGTCGGTTCGGAGTGGATATTGTAAAATTTAAATTTAAATTCAAATATTTTCGGGTTATTCAAATTCAAATCCGTCGGGTTTTGAATCGGATCGAGTATCTTTCGGATATTCAAAATTATGAATAATGTAGTCAAATTTTATATTATTTATACAAACAAACAATATTAGTCACATTTATATGATAGTTAAAATTAAAATATATTAACTAATAAGTAGGTAAACACATTACATTATACGGGTTGACATGATGAATAATATCTAAGATATGTGATAACATAATATTTAGTATTTCATCATAAATTATTCTTTCATAAATATATACAAAGTACATATTACATAATAAAAGCTGATTTTGAAATAAAAAGTTATAATTTACTAAATAAGTGTTGACAATCTTGATAATAATCTACTATTATTCAAATAATATAAGAAAAATATGTAAATTATATTACATCTAAAATATTACATATGATCTATAATAAATGCGTCGGGTTTTAATCGGGTTTGAATTGTATTTTCGGATTTCGGATCGGGTATCGGTTCACTATAGTTGAAATCCAAATCCAAAACTCCGGGTTCAATATATCCAAAACTCTGGGTTTCGGATCGGATATTAGTTGGATCCGATTAATTTGCCATCCATCTGACTCGATTATTCTTGTTTATGTTGGGAAGAATAAACCTTAATTATTGCAGCTACCACATGTTAATCCACATTAGAATGGGTTGGTTAGAATCCCAACAGTAATTAAGAATGAAGTTTAAAGTAACCAAAGCTATTCTGCATTACTGTTCGGTACTTTTGATATGAAATTTTAGAAGGATCCAAGAATGAAGATACATGTTATTGTCAAGATTAACGAAAAACACATGTGAAAGTGAGACTCCTTATCATACACATGCCACCCTTTTTTCCTTGCTTCATATAGTTTTTCAAAGTAGTTGAACTAAAATTTAAAATGATCGGAAATCAAATTTATAATAAAAATTTCACCTATTTTCAGTATTAAATAAGGTAAAATCTAAACTCAAGTTTTTACCGATGGATAGTTACTTTTCTTTTAATAATTAATTTAAAGCATCTTAGAAATAAGTGTACATTCTTATAAATTTTGAGATGATTAAGTATTGAACAAAACAACTACTCCCTCAGTTTTTTTATTTGTCACTTTGATTATTGTACACATCTCAATGTGCTTTGACAGGATAGGTGGAAATATAATTTTTTTTTGTGAATTAAAATACAAATCGTCTACTTTTATACACAAAAAGAAAATTTTATAAACAGTAATTCTAACTAACCAGTCAAATCATATTGAAATGCGTATAAAAGTCAAAACGGCAAATAAAAAAACAGAAAGAGTATACTCTCTCTGTTTTTTATTATATGACGTTTGACTTTTGTGCACACACTTCTAAGTGCTTTGATCGCATAGTTAGAATAATAATTTTTTATTTTTTCTTTTTGTGAATAAAAATATATAACTAAAATTTTAATTTAGAAAAATAAAATTTTAAAAAAATATTATTTTATTCATGCAGTCAAAAGACATAGAATTGTGTGAAAAAAGTCGAACGACATATAAAAAAACAGGACCAAGAATCGAAGTCAGTAGATGTTCTTTGATGCGGCCAAGTAGAAAAACTTCTCTCAATCTCTTTTTACATAGAGATTATTTATATTGAAATACCGTCCAAGGTGTATTTGGAAAAGTAAAACCACTAGTAAATTAACTAGAAGGTAATTTCCTGGTTCTTCCAAAATAGAAGTCCAATTTACTAACAGTAAATATAAAATTAGTAGTCGTGGTTGATTTCGGGGCGTATGTTCAAACACATGAATGTCACTCCCTCCATCCCAAAATATAAGTACATTTAACTTTTTACGCATATTTTAAGGTGAATAAAAAGAATATCTCAATAAATTATTTTTCAAATTTTTTTTTTCTGAATAAAAATATATATATTAAATTTTAATTAAAATAATATTTTTAAAAAAAATATGCGAAATTATGATTTTTATACAGCTAAGTAGATTTAAAAAGTCAAAAAGAGTTATATTTTGGGACAGACGGATAGGTTAACATTCCTCCGTACTAGTTTGAAATGTAAAGAACGACACGGTCATTTTCTGTTTAATAGTAAAAAATAATTATACATTCATGTACTTTCCTCGTACGCTTATTTGTACCTTTCACCTATCTCTCTTCTAGATTTTTCATGCAAGAAACTATTATTCTACACACTCATCTATTTTGTATATATACACACAAGTTGTGTTCTGGCATATCAACACCTTCACTCTCTCTCTCTCTCCCCCTTCCCCTCTCTCTCTCTCTCTCCCTCTCTCTCTATCTCTCTCTCACATTTGGTCATGAAGAAGTTGATTAAGCGTCTCTCTCGCGTAGCCGAATCAACGCACTACTCTCTCCTCCGATCAGAGTCGCGAGATTCTACTCGTACTCGTCGACCGAGTGGCGTGCCGGAGGGTCACTTACCGGTTTATGTAGGAGACGAGTCAGCGAGATTTGTTGTGAATGCCGAGTTGTTAAACCATCCGATATTTATGATGTTGTTGAATAAATCGGCTCAGGAGTATGGTTATGAGCAGAAAGGTGTGTTACGTATACCGTGTCGTGTTTTCGTGTTCGAGAGAGTTCTAGAAGCTCTGAGGATCGATGAGGTATCGACGGATGTTATGGAGCTTCTCGATTCGTTCTCTGATGAGTTCATGACTTATGTCGAGTAGATATAGTTTCTGATCAGTTAATATATTGAATTTTAGAGTTTTGTTATGAAAATGAGCGGATTGGGATGGAACATCTGTTTGTATATTTTTTTGAGTATGTTCTGATCTATAATGTGCTGTACATATGTGAATATTATCGATTGGTGCTACTTTTCTTTGTTTATTTCATTCGTCTGCCTTTGGACTTTGGAGGCATATTCTTCAACAAACTTATAAAAAGGAATGACTTATTTTTTTGCCTTTTTGTAAGGCATATAAGCTTATTCAAAAAAATAAAAATAAATAACCTTTCTATCTATACTATACTATAATAACCGGAATGGGGTATAATTTGTAGTTTGGTTACCCTCATCTTGGTTATCCCTTCCCATCACGACCGTCAAAACTTCTTCATCAAATAATTAGAGCCGTTAGATCCAAATACTAAAAAATACACTACAGAAGGTCCAGGTTCGAATTCGAATCTTGTTAACAACAAACATTTATATTATTATTTATAAAGATATATGTAAGTTCTCATGTTCGAATCCCGTTAACTATAAAATTTATATTATTATTTGTAAAGATACATATAAGTTTTGAGGTTCGAATCTCAACAACAACAAACATTTATAATATTATTTATGAATAAGATCTCATCAATCATATACTATTTATACTATTTGAACTTAACTTGAAATTATAAATAATGAAATTATAATTACATAATCATTATTTAGTATTTAATTATTTATATAGAATTTTAATAAAATTGTATAAATAAAAATGAAAATATATAAATATTAACCCAGACCCGTGCATCTCACGGGCCGTAAGCTAGTATACATTAAAATGAAAACAATCTTGGATATTAAAATGGTCTTAACGACTAAATATTAGAGCGAATACTAATTTATAAGGTATATAATCTTAATCAGCGACGAATACAGGATTTTAAAAATGAAATTTTATTATATAATTACTAATACTAAGGAATGTATTTAATCATTTCATAATATTTCAAAATATTTTATGACATTATTTACAATCAGTTGCGGATTCTGAGTTTAGTTTATGTGGAAGTATTGGAAGTATTACGTACTTCAATACGTATGTTAGTAATTAAGTGAGTATGTCAGTATTGGAAGTATTATGTACTTCAATATGTATGTTAGTAATTAAGTGAGTATGTCATAAGTCGGTGGTGCAAAACTGCAAATTCATTTTTTTAATAATTTTCACTAGATTTTTTCAACATTTGTGATATTTATATGCTAAAAAATTACTTATATGTAATTAAAACTAGAAGATCATAATATCTCTTTGATTTTTTTTTATTTAAAACTTATGAACTATGTCTCTTTTCATTTTATTACTACATTATATACGAGACAACTGGGTACTACAAGTTAGAGGATTAAAACAAAATTTATTTGCAAAGGTTAGACAAAAAAAGATGGAAAGAGATGGTAAGTGATGAAAACAAAAGCCTGATAAACATAAGTTGTAAAACAAAAAAAAAAGAACTTTTTTGTTAGAAATAATGGTGCGTCATTTGACACACCATGCACAAGGGTGCATCCGTCAATGTAACACCCCCTTCTTAAAATAGAAGGGAAATATTACTTAAAATCCAAAACCTGCAAACAGAGCACTAATATATTTCTAACAATAATTAAACAGTCTAAAATCTTAAAAAAATAAAAAATAATATTAAATCTTCAAAATATCTAAACCAAAAATATAAATGCTGAAATCTTTAATAAGAAATTAAGTCTAAATAATGATAGAAGTCTGAAATCCTAAAAATGAAATAAAGGGTAGCTCTCCATCACACAGTCCCAGATCCCCCTAAGCACCTGCCAGAAAAAGAATACGGCATGAGCCAAATGCCCAGTACGGATTTGGAATACAATTTATAAAACAAGAGATAAAAAAAAATAAAAATAAATAATCAGCCATTTATAATAAAACAAAAATTTTAAAAATAAGTAAGGCTGAAGCAACGAGGGCTAGGATATTTTATACCGAGATCAGAACAGAACAAATACAAATACACACATCATAGGGTACCTAATGCGTGCAACAGAATGGATAACGCGTACGGCATATACAACGTCACCATAATTCAAATCACAAATCAAACTCTGGGTGCACCCACGTATCCTGAAACAAATATCACAATGGCCAAAGCTCTCCTCCTGAGCTATCAAAAGGATACGCCATGACCAATCACACTGCCATGGAAGTGTGATGCCAATGGTGCCGCAATGACATGGCTGTGGTACCCCTACAGCTGGTTAACTCGGTATACCCTATTTCACTCTAAGGGTTCAAATAAAATAATTTTCACAAGTTTAAGAATCACTTGCAGCAGATATTTCAAATATTCTAAACAGATATTTAACAAACATAATTTTAAAGCTCGCAAGATTAAATATTTAAAACTTCCAGAACAGATTTAAAATAATTTTCAGAGATCAAACGAATAAGAACGGAATGAATAAAAATATGAAGGGAAAGAATCAGATATATTTAATAATAAAAGGAGTAGCACTGAAAGAAAGGGGACGAAATCCGTACCTCATCTGATGGACCATTAAATCGGATTGTTGAAATACGATTGAAAGTGAACAACTTATACTAATTCGAATTTTAACAGCAGATAAGTTAAGGATTTGAAATAATGGTCAACTGGAGAAATAAAGTAGATTTAACAAGGATTCCAAAATGATAAGATTCATCAAAAACGCACTGATAACGAATTAGTTATGAATTTTTGAAGTTCAGGTATCACAGCAGAAATTATTCAGGAACAGATTACAAAGAAGGCAAATTTAGACAATAAAGACAATCTGATCTCACTTCGACTATAACTAGACAATGAAAGAGAATTCTCAGAGGTTTCATAATTTATAAAGATCATAATTTTATGACGAATAATGAAGAAGATATGAATTTTTGAACATGAAACAACTATGCTGATAAGTATAAACAGACCAGAATATTTGTAAGGCAATTTAGGCAATTTAAAAGATTTAAATATATAATGGGTATACCATATAATGAAAGAGAATTTCATAAGCTTTCCAGATTGATATCATGAGTAATTTTCCGACATAAGATCGATTTATAACGAATTTTAGAAGGTATGAAAAACTGTTCACGTCATAAATCTGAAGGGTCACAAAGAATGGATATTTGCACATAGTTAGAGGCTGATTCCACAAAATATGTAAACATGGAAGTTGTAGGTATCGAAACAAGCTTTCCAGAAAATCAAGAATCAATGAATTCCGTGTACAAACGAATAAGTTATGGATTTTACAACAGATACGAGATGCTGATTTTATCACATACGAATTTCAGCACAAACAAATAAGAAGATGAACATGATATGATTATGAAGAAGAAAAGATCGATTCTCGTACCTTGATCAATCGAATAACACAAGAATAAACTTCTAAGATCTTCTTGTCTTCTCAAACCCTAGCCTCTAAGAGCGGCTCCAATTAAAAAGACATAGAATAGGACATAACTTGTATATATATATATTTATAGGCCCACAAACCCACAATTAATAGAATCCTATCCCTAATCTAATTAATAATATAATTACTAATTCTATTCCAAATCAAATTGTATTAAAAATTACTATTATTACTAATTCTAATCTATTTCTAACTAATACAAATATTAAATAGATAATAATTAAAATAAAAATACGGATATTAATTAGAATAAAAATACGGATATTACAGTCAATGATCTTAATTATTTCTTTTTAAAAAAAGAACTTGAACATAAAAAAAGGAACTGCATTCTTAGATATTAGAAGGATTTAAATAAATTTTTATATAAGTATTGTTAATGACACTATATTTGTTATTTGATAAAAGTTTTGAAGTAAGTAACAGTTAACGATGCTCGTTGCCACTACATCATAGATGGCCAATTGTAACGCTCTCCTGATGTTACAATAGGCCTTAAATCTGTTACAATAACAGTAAGGGGCGTTGCGTTTGTGAGCGTTATTACTACCAATTATAACACTTTTGGGAATCCATTGTAACACATTAAAAACATAACAATACCCACCTAATGTAAAGGTAAAAGGATGTAATGTAACGGAAAAACAGTGATACAATAGTTTATATGTTTATTTTTAATTTCAGTGGGACCCACACTGACACGTAGACTGGCACGTCATCATGTGGGACCCACACGTGCACGTCATCAAATGGGACCCACAGAGATCATGTGGGACTCACACTGTCACGCCACCATGTGGGACCCATACTGCCACGTCACCATGTGGGACCTGCTTTGCCACATCATCATGTGGGACCCATACTGCCATGTCACTATGTGGGACCTGCTATGCCACGTCATCATGTGGGACAATATTGCCACGTGTCAGTGCCACGTGATCAAGTGGGCCCCGGTTTTAGAGAGCTTTTGCAGACCTATTATAACACTAAGAAATCACTATTGCAACACCATATGTGTTTAGTGTAACACTATATAAACCTAATGTAAAAGCCAATAATATATTAAATGTAACACTAAAATAGCAATTGTAACATTTTTTTTATAAATTTTGTAATGCAGGCATTGTTTTTATAGCATTCCCATTAAAATTTGAATCCAACAAATATCAACCAAACTACAAATATCCAACTACAACCACCAACAAGTCCAACCTAAAACCATTCATCCTCCAACAACTTCAACTACATCCATCCTCCAACTCCAATAATCCAACATAAAACCAATTCAGAAATCTAACATAAAAAGCAATCCGACAACAAAAACAACTAAGTACCACAAAATCATAGTATGTAAAGACAATTATAATTTAAGCAGTGGTGTCATGAGTGATTGGAGTGCCGGGAGTGGTGCCAGGAGTGATTGGAGTGCCAAATTCATCTACACTAGAAACGGTTGCACAAAAGTTTGTAATATCAACTTTGAGACCCAGATTTGCATCTCCTAGTTTTTCAGCAACCGGGCCATGTTATCTTGAACTTTTCTCTGAACCTTCGCTTCCATCTCACTCTCTAGCTGACTAATCTTTGCGTTCAGCTCCTCGACCTTGAATTGTGGAACCGGAGTTTCCGTAGAGGCAACTGCTTTACCTTGCCTTCCCACCAACCAATCTGGTCGCGATCGGTTCTTTTTTTTAGGAATGACCTCATCTACATCATTTCCACTTTTCATTTTCTCTTCAAAGAAATCCTATAAGAGAAAGTTTCGTCAAGTTTAGAGAGGTAAAATGAGTTTAAATATATTCTTTAGAAATCCTATATTCTTTTAACAGATGTGTTGCCCCAGCCAAACTCCCCACCTGACAATGTCTTCCGCCCAGATCGGCCCGCGAGCGAGCCTTCGGTCTAAAAAGAGGGGCATTGTCCCGCTTCCAATTCACGGAATAAGTAAAATAACGTTAAAAGTAGTAGTATTTCACTTTCGCCATTTCCGGCTCCCACTTATCCTACACCTCTCAAGTCATTTCACAAAGTCTGACTAGAGTCAAGATCAACAGGGTCTTCTTTCCCCGCAGATTCTGCCAAGCCCGTTCCCTTCGTCGTGGTTTCGCCGGATAGTAGACATGGACAGTGGGAATCTCGTTAATCCATTCATGCGCGTTACTAATTAGATGACGAGGCATTTGACTACCTCAAGAGAGTCATAGTTACTCCCGCCGTTTACCCGCGCTTGATTGAATTTCTTCACCTTGACATTAATTAATTAATTTAAGTGGGGCCCACATGGGGACCCACTTAGGGACCCTATTAAGTGGGCCCCACATGTGGGGGCCACTTAATAATTAATAATTAATTAATTAATTTAAGTGTGGCCCACCTGGGGGACCCACTTGAGGAGCCTATAAAGTGTGCCCAACTAATTATTAATAATTAATTATTTACTTCATTAATTAATTATTATTTAATTAATTAAGCTATTGTAACAAGTGGATGTAGTGTTACACCAGTGCAACACTAGCATGTCTATTGTAACACTAACTTTCAACTATTATAATAGTAAATGATTAATGTTGCATTATGTCAAAATCTCCCTAGTTATTGTAACACACGCTTTCAAAAAGCGTTTCAATGGGTCATATATGGCGCAGTGTGCGAAGTGTAATGCCTTGTGCTTCCAAATAAAGGAGGCAAGCAAACTTACTGATAACTTCGATCCACAGTCTCGTCCTCCGACATCGCGCCTGAACCCTTTTTACAATTGTTGTGATGTAGCTATTGTTGGGTGTCTGTAAAATAATACTAGAGGGGGTTTGAGTTCTGCAACGTTTTCAGTGTATGAGTAAGAACTCGATTTTGGATGATGAAGATATAAATGTTAAGTGCATGTGTTTGTATGTATGAGTGTGTAGAAGAGAGC
This sequence comes from Apium graveolens, assembly GCF_009905375.1. Taxonomy (NCBI): domain Eukaryota; kingdom Viridiplantae; phylum Streptophyta; class Magnoliopsida; order Apiales; family Apiaceae; genus Apium; species Apium graveolens. The sequence goes on from NC_133656.1 coordinate 238,604,413, forward strand.
GTAACCTCCAAAACCTTTCCCACTGGGGTATTTATAGCTCAATAGTAGGGTTTAGGAGTTGGTACCTTTGTATCAGGGTCGTTCAATGTTGGGGGCGGAGGACATCTAGTTTGAATGAATTTTATACACGTGTCTAGGCAATGGCCGCCTTAGATTGTATCAAGGGCGTACTAACGTGTGTCATGTTTATCCCAATTGTTGGTTGTCCGTAGCTGTCATCGTCACGTTACCAGACTTATGTTCCACGTACTCTTTCTAGGGGGGCTGTGGGACTAGCTTGTTCTTTGTTTGGGATGGACCTAACTCCTCCTCTGAGCCTTACTCACCCTATAGCAGGGTTGGACTCTATTTGGGAGGTTGACCAGTTCGTGGAATAGGTTTGGACCCGACTCTCCTCATGGGCCCGACTCACCCCATTTGCGTGTTACTGGATTGGGTTAGGTGTCGGCTCCACCAACAGTCTGGCACATTCGGGTTACAATAAAATAAAGAATTTTGAAATTTAGCACTTTAATTGCTCTATTTTCAAGCTTTATCAACATTTATCATAGAAGCGCTCATAATCATGCGTGTATGATTACTTTCAAGCTTCTTTATATTTTATCGTTCCGGTTAATTAATATGAAATCGACCTCAAACTTGCTAACTTATTAATTAGTACCAATTAATTTGAGTTTTTAAAAATGATTATTACGTGTTTCACCTTCAAATTAATTCTTTTTTTAGTATAATTTTAAATTAATAAACAATTTTAAAACAATGCATTTTGAAGTTGCGATCTTTTATATTTTTTCAAACTTCAGATACACAAATTACATAATTCTGAATCCTCAAAAACATCTTCCATTCAAAAAAACCTTCCACTAACGTTGTTAAAAAAAGTTAAAAATTGTACACAAAATGCACAATATTTTCAAAATTTCAGGTACACATTTATTATCGGGTAACACCCTATATTTATAAATCATTGACCAAAATGTCTATCAAAATTTTAAACTGCCCAAAATAACCACCAAATACTTCATTTTAGTACAGTTTAATACTCCACTAGTAGAGTTTGTCCAGAATGATACTCCTTCCCAGTGGAGTATTATGGCTCATACTTTTTTGTCAATGAATTATCGGTCTAGATATTTCTTTATCAGTGTAATAATATGTGAGATACTTTTTTGTCAGGGAATCATCACCTAAAATTTTAAAATTATTAAATTAAGATCCCCACTTTAATTAGGATTTAGGCTCTAGAATTTAGGGCGCCCTAAACCCTAAATCAATTTTACTTTTATTCTTTTTTTTTTAAATATTTCTAAATCCTGTAAAATTGTTGGGGATGCACAGGGATCACACACAGTGCAAACTGGAGCTAAAGACCCAGTCACTGCACCATCTTAAAGTTAGATTGATGTGGCTCCAATAAATGTGGAGTCACAACTAAAATCCTTAACAATTGAAGCACCTGAAACACCAAATTCACCCACACACTCACAGGATGTTGACATGATTAATACATCACTTCCAAATTCTCCATCTATAACTCTTGTGGGGGAGCCAAAAATTCAAGAAAGTGAGCATCATCTTTTAGATGATTTGCTGGCTCACTTGCCATTTCTTTCTGAGTCTGTTGAGACATCTTTGCCTAAATTTTCATAAATCTGCACAGAGTCTATAATAGTCTCCACTCCAAACTCAATCATTTCTTCAATCTCGATGGATATTCATCATCCGTCGAGTAGTGATTGCATCCCGACAGATAAGCCTACATACTACTGTCCCGATGGATATTCATCATCCGTCGGGAGTCTCTAACCACTTCAAATTTCTTCAATTTTTACAAGTGCAGAAGACTTAGTTGTAGTGCAATTACTCTTAGGACTGAGGGAAGGGAGTGAACTGAGTGAGAGGCCGGGTTGCTCCCAGGCAAAAGGAGAGAATATGAGTGAACAAATGCATTCTATTTCTTCAGGACTGGAAAAAGTGAGTGAGAGGAGTCCCACCTTAGATGGTGAAGGTGAGGGTGTGAGGGTGGGAACCAAGGGGAGTCCTTGATGCAAAAACAGAGAGATCATGAGAGAAATGCAGGTACTGGAGAGATAAGGATGTATATAATTGCAAGTGAGTCAATGAATGTCAATGATGCAGAAAGGAAAAGACTATTTCAGCAAGAATATCAAGCTGTCATAGATTCTATTTCCCTAGATGCTGAGACATTTACTCATCATGTTATAGCTTATCAAACATTAGCTGTACAGGGTAATAAGGAGGTTGAAAGAATTCTTAATTTGGTGCACACTACTCAATCTCTACAAAGAGCAATTGATGCAATCACTGTTATGCCTTTAACTACTGGCAGTGATTTTGAACTGGCTGAAGACTCATTTGAGGATGTTGGTGGGGATGGTGAGGAAGACAGCATGAGCATAGGGGGAGATGCAGATATTCTTGCCTGGGTGCTAACAAAAGAATGTTCCTACTCACATCTCCAATCAACACTATTCAAGCTGATTCATGACACCCAAACAACCATTCAAGCATCTACAAATGCCAGCACAAAGAGGCTACTTACAGCACATCTTGAAGCACTCCAGCTGCATAAGATTCAAGCTCTCCAACACAGTCAAAGTGTGGATGAAATCAAGCAGGAAGTCTCTGAAGTAAAACACGATTTCATAGCAAGGTTGGATGCTAGACTTCCTGAAATCACCATGACTGAGATAGCTTAGAAGCTAAGGAATGAGGCTGATCTCAATAGAAAGGTTGAGGCCATGGACTCTAGATTATCTGATGTGAAAAAGTCAATGGCCAAGATACTTGCTAATCAAGAAACTCAGACTGCTCTACTCCAACAGTTGGTGGCTACTCAACTCCCTTCCACTCTCCAACTTGATGCTAACAAAAAGGGGGAGAAAGGCTCATCTAGTGAGGGGGAGAAACAGCTCAACATCCAAGTCAGCACAGTAATTGTGCCAACAATTGCTTTCACAAAGCCACCAGCAGTAAAACTAGAAACAAATGATAAATTGTTAAAGATTGATGTAGCAGCAGCTGGGAAGGAGTTAAAAGAGAAATGGAGGAAAATAGATACAGAAATTCAACATAAATTTGGACCAATTCAGAAACCAGACAAAGTCTTTAATCATCGCTCTCAAGTCAAGCACATCTCTGTGAATGAAATGAGTTTGAATTATCTGGAAAAGGGTCAAACATCTTGCATCAAATCTCTAAAAGCAAAGCTGATCATGAAGCCTAAAAGAAACTACTCAAAGTTTTCAGACAAAAATTCTATGGATATTGTGTATGAAACACCTAGGCTAGATGAGAAGAAGTTGTTGGCTAGGTCAATTGCTTTTTCAAGGATCGAGCTGATTCAGCACTTAAAAGAAGAATTGCCAAGATTTACAGAAATGGTAAAGAAATATGTGTGGTGGTTGGACACCCTCAGTTTGTTGAAGCTAAAAAGGAAGAAAAGGAAAGAATCGGGCAAGAAAAGAATCAAGCTGCCTTAGAAGCTAAGAAGCTCAAACAAAAGAAAGAGCAAGCTGCTATCTTGGCCAAACTTCAAGCTACAAAGACTACAACTGAGATTGCTGCACAACCATATGTAATTGCTGAACCTCAAGATCAAAAAGTGCAAGATGAACCACAACAGAAAAGAAGATTCAGATACAAGATCCACTCCAAAAGAGAATTAGACTTCAGTGATGAGGAAATGGAAGACTACATTCCCAAAAAGTCTACAACTTTAACTCAGACATCAAAACCCTCAATGGTATTTGAAGAATTCAAGGTGGTGGATCCAACAAGGAATATCCATGGTAAGCCCATAATTCCAAAGGATGAGCCAGTAGACTGGGATAGCTTGCCAATTCCTGAACTAAACTTTCCAATCTTCAACAAGCTAAAGAAAACAAAGACTAGAGCAAGCAAGAAAATGAAACCTGTGACTCTCAGATCCAAAATCCTAACCAAATAATATAAATTATGATATTTTTTTAATAATAAATAATTAAATAATATACAAAATTTTAAAATTAAAGATAATATTTCAATGACGGTGAAGTATCAGGCCGGTACTCCATTGGGAAAGGTGTATCAGGACTGATACTCCACAGACTGATTGACTACTCCACCGGAAGTGACGTTTAATTCTGTTACTACACTATCGTAGTTATTTAGGACATCTTATCATAGAATGGGTAATTTGGGTAAAATAACATCTGAAAATAATTATTTTGGTCATTTTTTCTTTATTATTCTCAAACTACAAATACACAAATTGCACAATTTGTAAATTTCAGTTACACTTCTTGCATTTTACTCTTTTTTATTTCTTTACTCAAAAATAAAAATATTTTTCCATCAAAAAGAATTAAAATAATAGTTATTATTATTCTTTGCTTCTAAAAATGACAAATATTATGACAAGTTTAATTTTTTAAAGTAAACTTAATAAAATTGGGGATGGGATGGACGGAGGCGCTTATGAATCGAAATTTAACCGAATTTATATGATTCTCGTTTTGCTATGTGCCCGTTTGGGAAATCTTAAAATAAGTAACTTATGACTTAAAATGATTAAGTCCGAAATAAGTGATAAGTTGATAAATACTTATAAGTTCTATAAGTGTTTGGATAAATTTACTTATAAGTCATAATTTTTTTTACTTAAATGAATTAAAACAAATAATTATTAAATATAATTATCTTAGTTCATGAATCTTAAATTATAAAATATTTAAAAATTTATATTTTAAAATCAAAACTTTAGAAAAAAGTGAAAAAATGAAAATAAGTTGGAAAAAAGTACGTCACTGCCTACTTTCAACTTATCAGCTTATAAGTTGTAAATTCAGCTTATAAGTTAGGTCGACAAACACTCGTCGATAAGCTGTTACCAAACAGGCCCTATATTTCGCGGTTCCATTTCTGCTCTCCAAAATCTCACATATATAAACTAGGGTTTCAACTCTCAATTTTCAAATCCCCAACTCTCACTCCAATTCAATCTTGTATCTATAATTTATACTTACAACAAATGGAACAACAACTTGAACTCGAAGAATTATCACAAATCGATTTCTCAGAACTCAAACACTACTGCTTGCAGCTACTTGAGCTCCTTCAAAGCCCTAGAAAAGACTCTCACACTCTCTCTCAGCTCCATCGCTTGCTTTTACGATCTCCGCCGCAGTCTCTGCAGCCTTTTTTCGAGTACTCTTTCGTGTTTCGAGTTTTTTTATTTGTTTAATTTGAGTGTTTAGGCTGTTTAATTAAGTGTTGATTAATGTATATGTGTGTTTAGTTGAAATGATGTGTGATTATGTTTAGTTTTTCTGTTTAGGTTGTTTGATTGCGCGCTTATATGCTTTAGGTTGTTTAATTGCGCGTTTATATATGTTTAGTTGAGGAGTTGAAATGTTCGATTAGTTGATTTATGTTTGTTTAATTTGAGTGTTTAGGCTGTTTAATTAGTTGTTGACTTATGTATGTGTGCATTTAGTTGAAATGATGTGTAGTGATGTGTGATTATGTTTAGTTTTTCTGTTTAGGTTGTTTGATTGCGCGTTTATATGCTTTAGGTTGTTTAATTGCACATTTATATCTGTTTAGTTGATTTATGTTTGTGTTTGTTAGATTGAAATAATGTGTGAATTGTGATTATGTTAAGTTATTCTGTTCAGGTCGTTTAATTGCGTGTTTATATGCTTTCGTATTTCGAGTATTTATATTTATTTAATTTGAGTTTTGATGCTGTTTAATTAGTTGTTGACTTATGTATGTGTGCATTTAGTTGAAATGATGTGTAATTATGTTTAGTTTTTGCTGTTTAGGTTGTTTAATTGTGTGTTTATATGGTTTCGTATGTTGAGTATTTATTTAAGTTGAGTGTTTAGGCTGTTTGATTAGTTGTTGATTGATGTATGTGCGTGTTTAGTTGAAATGATGTGTGATAATGTTTAGTTTTTCTGTTTGGATTGTTTGATTGTGCGTTTATATGCTTTAGGTTGTTTAATTGCGCATTGATATGCTTTCGTATTTATATCTATTTATTTGAGTAGTTAGGATTTTTGATTTGTTGTTGATTTATGTATGTGCATATTTAGTTTAAGCGATGTGTGATAATGTTTAGTTTTTCTGTTTAGGTTGTTTGATTGCACGTTTGTATGCTCTTATTAGTTATTTGTATGTGCGAGTATACGTTTATTTAATCGTGTATTAGTAGAATTTTGAATTGTGTATGTGGCCGGAACAATTTGATTGTGTATTAGTACTTTAGTAGAATAATGAATTGTGTATTTAGTCGAAACAATTCTTATTGATGTTTAGTTTTTCAGTTAGGTTGTTTTGCGTTACTTGTGTCTTTCAAGTTTCAAGTTATATACGTGTGTGCGTGACTGTTAGTTTATAATTGTATACCGACAGAGTGTATAACTAGGTAACTATGTGTGTGCGCGTGCGCACATGTATTTAGTTGGAAAACTTTGTTTTAGTGTTTAGTTTTGCTCTTTAGGCTGTTTGATAAGTTGTTGGTTTATTCGTTTTTTCAGCTATACGTTGTTTCCGTTGCTGCTTTTATTGGATAGAGCTGTCGAGTGCAGATCAAAGGTTGATTCTAATAATTCAAAAGGGCCACTTACAGTGAGTGACAGTGTAGCTGAAGGTGTGCTTAAATGTTTGGAGGAACTTTTGAAAAAGTGTCGAATAGGATCATTAGATCAGGTATATGAAATATTATTAAGTTCTGCTAATATGCATTTCGGAGTTTATTGGATTGATTACAGTTTCCGATAAGTTTTGCTATATATGTATATATTTGTATTATTTCAGTATGTTGTGTGTAGTAGGTTCACGCTGTCTTTTAGTGCAATATTACGCCCATTTATTTGCTTTTGTGGAGATTAGAGCTGCTTGACATCCTTCAATGGAAATAGAATTTGTATGTAATGACTCTTGAAGTGATTTTATTATGTGCAAAGGCTTCACTTGCTTGATGCTTCAAAGAAAGTGTTATGTTTGGGGCTATATATTCTTCCTGCTTCAGCAATCAATGCAGCATTTGACACCTATGAGTATGGGTATCTGATTGTCTTTGCAAATGGTAAATAGTGATTGTTAATTCAGTTTACGTAATTATATATTGTTTTGTTGTTTTCCCTTCTTAAGAGTGGTACTCTCTAGCGGAGGTCACTAACTGAAGAGGAAATGAGCGTCTGTATGCGTAGTGTCTTAACTAGATAACTTCCATAATCTTAATAATGAGTGTCTAGAAACTGAGAATGCTAGTTGTTACTGGTTGTACTTTAGATTAGAATTATTAGCCATTTAACAGGCAAGCTAGACTGGAATGGTTGCAGTCTTTCCCGTGATTGAGTATTTGGAGAGCAGGCTCATATGTAATATGGATATGGTCATCTTATCTTCACAACACTGCTCTAGGAAGAGTTTACAGAAGATAAAAAAGTCTTGGGAGCTATTTCACCAAGGATGGATTCGTGCATGGGAGGAGAAAATGTGTTGTAATTAAGGTGTTTGAAGTTTTACCTGAGCATTCTTATACATTAGTAGCTTGGTGGCATATATGGGTTTGTAGTTTCAGTTTTTGGGGAATGACACAATACATGTGAGTCGATCAAATTGGTTTTCTAGGGTGTTTGTATCGGGTTCTAACATAACAGACTCAGACAACGGTTTTGATTGTCTAAATGGGTATTGTTAGTTACTGGCTACTCACCTTTATCTTTTGAATATTAATGTGCCCACAGTCTTAATGTATTACACACATAACTCATCATGTGCGAACTGAGAACAATCAATTTTCATTATGTTCTTTTTAGGTCCATGAGTTCCCATTGTGCACTTCTGTTTATATATTAATGCATGATTGCAAATTGAAATCATTAAAAATACTTACATAAAAAGATGTTTTGGTTTTTTTCCCTTCCAGATGGTTATTGTTTTGAAGAAATTGACTAATGGGGCAATACTTTCTCCGTCTGAGGCTGCAGAAGAATTTCGTGGAGGGGTATTAAGGTGTTTCAGGGCTCTGCTTCTCAGTTTGCATATGTGCTCTAAGAAGTCTTGCTCATGTAAACAAATTACTGGCTGGCCTGCACTCTCAAAAAGCACTGAATTACAATCACCCATTAGTCGAGACACAAAGTATGATTCTGAACAAGAATGTTTACTTGCATTTCTTCAATCTCAAACTGCTTCACCTGCTGTTGGGCATTGGCTTTCGCTTCTTCTAAAGGCATGTGATGTTTTAGTTTAATCTTTTTGCCTTGCTTTTAAGGGCATATGTAGATTCTATGAATAATGCGATCGTTTCTTTATTGATCCAAATCTGCACTGAATTTTGTGTGTGAAGGCCGCAGATACCGAAGCAGGGCGTGGGCAGCTAGGTAGTGCACAGCTTCGGACAGAAGCCTTTTTCACTCTGCGTATACTTGTTGCTAAGGTGATTTTGCATTGCATTTACTAGCTTTTCTAACCGGTCAACAATCTGTTTATGTCCTGGGTTCTTTAGCTATAGAAAGTTGTCCGCCGCACTGATCTTGAAAACTTCTGTATATGGCAGCTTTAGGTTACATATTAGTATCCTATAGTTTATAGTTTTCTCAGCCGTATCTTCTGACAATCTTCATTACTAGACCTCAGATGTAAAATTCTATGTTAACTTCCGATATCATCACCCCTCCCTCCTTCTACATCCCATTCCCTACATATAATATAACCTCAGCTTTCTTTTTATTCTCGCCATGAAGTTGTTCTACTAGGCCTCTTTGTAGTGAGAGGATGGCATTTTTGTGGAAGCAGAATACTGTATGCTGCAGAACTACATGCCTTATTAATTTTACTCTAGCGGTGTATAACTTAGCCTTAAGTACAGCCTTGTGATGTTAACTTCTTTGTTGTAGGTCGGTACTGCAGATGCCTTATCATTCTTTGTGCCAGGGGTAGTAAGTCAGTTTGGCAAAGTTTTGCATGTAGCGAAAAGGATGATAAGTGGAGCTGCTGGAAGTGCAGAAAGCCTAGATCAAGCAATTCGAGGTTTGGCTGAGTTCCTTATGATAGTTCTTGAGGATAATGCTGATTTATGTAGCCTTGATGAAACTGGAAATGGCAATGCTGGCGTCCACTCAAGTAAGGAGAAATCTCCGCAGTCGATTCTAGAGGAACTCCGTCATTTGCCCGTTAGTTTTATTGGTCAGAGTCAAATTGTAGTGAAAGACTTGAAACATGTAGTTGTGGACGGGAGTGTTCCCGATTTAGAACACAAGAATGAGGGAACTAAAAGCCAAGAAAATGTGCAAGGAACTCTGCATGTTGATCGTACAAAAGATTGGATATTGAAAACTTCAGCTCATGTGGATAAACTATTGTCTGCAACTTTCCCGAATGTAGGTTCTGACAACTGACTCGGTACTTGGTAGTAGTCAAACCAAAAGATTTGTGCAGTTATGTTCATGTTTCTGTTTTTGCATTCTTTTCAAACTGTAGACTGTAGCTTAAATACCAATGTGTTCATATTCCCTTAATGTTAATCACTCGTGTTCACATATTTTTATAGCTCTGCGTCCATCCAGCTCAAAAGGTGAGGAAGGCACTTTTGGCTGCGATAGAAGGGCTTTTATCAAGGTGCTATTATACATTGAAGGAGAGCAGATTAGTTTTTCTGGTAATCTCACCCTGAACTAATAACTCTAGTACTTGTGCTTGTGTAAATCTCAAGTTACTAGCAAGCAGACTTTATGTGTCAAAGGGTCGAGTGGATACTTCTGTGAACCAATAGTGTGCTGGTAATACACCCAAAAAAATGTGTCCTCATTTAAATTAGCATGCATGCATTGTTTTGGAATGTCGTTCGACATTCTAACCAAAATTCACTCTAAAAAAAGTATCAGTTATTTGACTAAACTTATCAGAATAAAATAGTTACTTGACCAAATAGGTTTCTTTAATTTGCTTAACATGGTTGCATATACGAATTCTATATTTCCTTGGTCGTATGAGCTTATATTAATCTACCTGCATACAGGAGTGCTTATTTGTATTAGTTTGTGATGACTTCGAAGAGGTGTCTGAAGCTGCACAAGTGTTTCTTGGAGGTCAATTCTCGTCAAGGGGAAAACATGACATTAAGCATGACGTTGCTCAAATCTTTAGCAGGTTTAATTATATTTCTAATGGTTTTACCATTGTCGTCCTATTATTAGCATTTCTCTTCCCAAATCTGTAACGGGAGCTTGGAGAGAAGTGGATACTTGGAAATAAACTTACATATTAGTGCATTTCTGTTTACAGGCTTACCAAGAAGCTTCCAAATGTGGTGCTTGGAAGTGAGGAGGCAGTTGCAATATCACATGCTCAAAAGTTGCTAGTTTTAATTTACTTTTCTGGTCCTCGGCTTGTGAAGGACCACTTCCTCCAGTCACCTGTATGTGCACCTTCATTCTTTTTCTTTCTTATCTTTAGGCAGGTGGGTGGGGCCGCGGGGGATTGTGCCTTGTTTTAAGAACAGTATTTAATCACTTAAATGGTCAATGAATGTACATGACAAGGTTACTGAAAGATTTTCTTCCGTAATAAAGTTCATTGAAAGTATTTTATTTTAACAGACGGGTTTTTTTTTGTTTAAGTGTTTGATATTGAACATACTGTAACTAGGTTCCCTCTGTTTGCAATATTTAGGTCACAGCTGCCCAATTCTTAGATTCATTTGCCCTGTGTTTGGGTCAAAATTCGGCATTTGCTGGTTCACTTCAGAATCTAATGTTAGCAAGGCCGTCCTCAACTGGTTACCTGCACTCAATAGCCGAGATGAAAGCTGTCAATTCCTTCAGCATCGATGACAACTCTATTAAGCAGGCCTTTTCATCCAAAGAGCCAAGGTTCCTGGGCGCTCAAAACAACAAGCCTGTAGATACATGGGAAAATGTTCACAGTGAAGTAGAGCTTCCACGAGTGCCACCTTGGTTTGTCCATGTGGGCAGTCACAAGCTTTATCAGACCCTTGCAAGAATTTTAAGACTTGTAGGTTTATCTTTACTTGCAGGTTAGCTTTTGAAATTAGGTCTCTTTGTTTTTTTAATATTTTACCAGTCTAAGCTTATGCCAGGTCATTTTCCCAATTGTACGTAGACTCCCGAAGTGAAGCATCACTGTCAGTTGTTGCTGATATTCCACTAGGCTACATACGAAAATTGGTTTCTGAGATTCGAACAAAGAGTTACAGTAAGGAAAGTTGGAAATCTTGGTACCATAGAACTGGTTCTGGACGTTTAGTGCGACAGGCTAGTGTTGCTGCATGCATTCTTAATGAGATGATATATGGTCTGTCAGATCAAGCAATTAATTCATTTAGTAAGATGTTTAACATGCCCAGTATAAGATGGGAAGAAGTAGATGGGAGTGTGATGGTAGATGATTATTATATGCAACGGGGTGGAGTCGGGCATACTGGGCCAGATGAAACTGTTTGGAGGTTTTGTCAAAAGGATGGAAGGAGTCATTTGATTGATTGTGTTGGTAGTGTATTACATGAATATTTATGCAGCGAAATCTGGGATCTTCCGAGTGCAAAGCAGGATTTTGTTGAACTATCTGATATTGAAGATGGGGATATTACCTTGCATTTTTTTCGTGACAATGCTATGATGCACCAGGAAAGATACATTTTCCTTCACTTTGTGGCTTTCACATTTTCATTTATTACGTAAAAAATGTAAAATGAATTTGTTGTTTGTATATCTAAAGCTCTGTTTCTTTTTTGAAACAGGTTGTTATAGATGGGATAGGAATATTTAATATGTGCCTGGGCGGGGATTTCACATCATGTGGATTTCTTCATTCTTCACTCTATGTGTTGCTTGAGAATCTAATTTGTTCTGACTTCCAAACTAGAAGTGCATCTGATGCGGTTTTACATGTTATTGCAGCTACATCTGGCTATCCAACGGTGTGATGAAGTGATATGCTTTCTTCAGTTTACTTGAACTTGATAGGAAATTAATTTATTCAAACTTGTTGCAGGTTGGGCACTTGGTGGTAGATAATTCAGACTATATAATTGACTTTGTTTGTCAACAATTGCGCCATTTAGATTTGAACCCTAATGTGCCAAGTGTGCTTGCTGCTATGCTTTCCTACATCGGAGCAGCACATAATATATTGCCATTACTGGAGGAGCCGGTAAGTGTCTATATAAATCCTATTCTAGGCAATGTATCTTGGCCTTATGAGGTTTAGAGGATTTGTATACTAATTTTTATTAGTTTTTTATATAGTGAACTGGCAAAGATACAAGGGTTCCATCTCAAAAGATTAAATGAAAAAATAATTTTTATTGTGATGCTCTTTAGATTTTTGTTTTTACTTGTGCTTCTATATATTGTTCCTAATGAATAATACCAATATCTAATATATTTTACAGATGAGGTCTGTTTCACTGGAGCTCGAGATTCTTGGCAGGCATCAACATCCTGAATTAACTATTCCTTTCCTAAAGGTATTTGTGTAATGAAATCTATATGCAAATGGTTCTAGTTAATCATACAATCATTCAATGCTAAATACAAGTACAAATTGTCTGCCTTCATATAATAAGATATTAATGCAAATCTCTAGAAATTGTCTCATAATTCAACATCAATAGATGTCATTTATTGTAAATATTAAAGTAGTACATACAGTATATTGTACTCTTCTTATTGTACATATTGTTTTTTTTTTCTTAGGCAGTTGCAGAAATTGTGAAGGCATCAAAGCGGGAGGCTGTCACGTTGTGTTCTCAGGCAGAGTCGTATTTAGAGATTGTCAAATCTAAAAAGTGTACTATGGAAAATGAGATAAAATGTGGTTTAGAGTGTTCAGTGTTGCACGATCACAATAACATTGGAGCTACTCCTGTGGATTGTGGTTAGTATTCCAAACTTTGACAATGGTTTACATAATGATAATGTAGCTGTAACATCAATGACTTAATTAGGCTTAGTCTGGTATTCTGGTATCAACAATGTGAACCTAGTCCCAAGACATTCGGTAATGGACAACTTAGCATACCTGTGGTAGTTGTTACTGTGTGAATGTAGTTGCAACAAATTCATGATACAAAAAAATCCTATCCCATTTGTTTTAATTGTTAGCATACAATTGGGTGAATGTCTTTCCCAGTTGCATTCATAAGTCTCATACATATCTGCAACATTCATCTATAGTTATGCACGTGTGCAGCATGTCTTCTGACTTCTCACATTACTGTTACTCCTGAATCATGATGTATGTTAACGCACTTCCGGAAAGAGAATTCTCTGGCGTGGACTTGCAAAATACTTTGTTTTCCAAAAACTTAATATTATCATTCACAAAATTATATGATTGCCAGCTTTCCCACAAGAAATACTGTATGTTACAATGTGACTAGATGGGTTAAAGCTTGTCCTGTCTTTACTCTTTGGACCAGAAGTTGGAAATCAGCACATATTTGCCCAAAAAATAGAAATGAATTCAGGGTTGTTAAAATTGGCTTATCCATGACTTTTAGTCCATATAATGAGGATTTTTTTTTCAAGAACTACCCAGTAATGCTCTATCATACTTTTCTTAAGTCTCATTGTCTGAAGTTTGAAAGAATAAGATACGCAATTGAAAGTTTAAGAGATCTTTGTGGTTTTTTAAAATAATTTAAACACTACTCTTACTCATACCTTTGTTAACTTAACCACAAATAATCTTGACCAAGCTTTCACACCCGCTTTTTAAATGTGTTCTGGGACCAGGATTCATGAGCTAACCCAATTTGAGTGAAGTTCAAGTTTTTTCTTAATTAATTTTATGTAAATTTTAACGTTTTTTTATTCTAATAACTACTGAGAAAATCAATTGAATTCTATACCAGGAAAACAGAGCGGTGACTTCGTCAATAATGTAGATGCCTACATGGAAGAGGTGGAGTCGATGTTGCTCACATTGAATGATTTTAGAAGGTATAGACGTACAGTTGGCTCGATAGTTGGTTCATGTGTGACGGCTGTGACACCTCTTCTTATTTCTGCAATGCAAGTGGCTAGCCTAGTTGCCTTTGATATCATTGAGGTATAATGTTTTCTATTTATAGTGTTTGCTAATTTATTGAGTGTGTCATATGTGTAACTAGTCTATAGTTTACACTTATTCTGACTGCTTAGGGATTTCGTTTAAAAAATACATGACGTCATATTATTTTGTCTAAAAAAAAGCTCCTGCATCAGCAGGGTCTGGCCTGGTCCTTGTAGTTCAGAAAGTGACCGTTTCAAGGGGTTTTAACCCTGGTCCAATAATATATTTCAAATTGTTCTCATTGTTTTTCATTACCGATGATCTGCACCTGCAGAATACGTAGTCCAGTATAACTTTCTAGAAAGGCAAACGACCTATCCTGGTGACTTGTAAACACATTCAGAATCAAAAGTGTTTGATCAGTCACTTATCTTTTTATATGGCATTGCTTATGACAAGGATAAGTGGACATCATTAAGGAGAGTAAGGTCCCTAAGTGACTACTAAAAATAATTCTTTGCATAGTGTGGAACCAGTTATATGTTGTTGGCTCCTATTAATAATGAACCTAGAGCTTTTTGTAAGAAATTGGCATTCAAGAGCATGTGATTTACATTTATCTTCCAACTTTATTATCTACTCTTGTTACTGATATTGCATTTTAGGTGTCTATGTCTCATTTTTTGTTCTACACTGCTGCTTAAAACTTAGGATGGCATTCTGGCTCTTGCAAAAGTGGAGGTGGCCTATAAAGATGAGAAGCAGACTATGGGGGTAATTGAAGAAATCGTAGATTTGTATTCGCGATACGATCTTAAAGATGCGCTGGATGCAGACGAGAATGTAGCAGATGAGAACAGGTTGCTTCCTGCAATGAATAAGATATGGCCTTTCCTGGTTTCATGTTTCAAAAGTGGGAACCAGTTGGTGAGCGTTGCTATACCTTTGCTTGGTTATATTTTTGTGTAAATATGCACCTCAACTTTTGTTATACATTTTTTTTTGGTCGGTAACTTTTGTTATACATTAATTTCATATACTTTCCATAAATTTCAAAAACATCATTGTGGCATATTTATATGTTATCCAGTTCCCATAATCAACTCGACCTTTCTGCTGTGATGCTATACCGCCAAAAAGAGAGACATTTTCTTTAAACTGATTATTATAAATGAAGCATTGCATTTTAAACAGTACGGTATCATTACTGAGCTTAAGAGTGTGGTTGGGATAGGTGATGGATGACATATAGGAGCTTCGTTGTTATATGTTAATTTTTTTTTTATTAATGTATCTCTTATTTTCTAGTAACACCAAAAAAATGTATACCTTCTAGGGTTTAGCACTCTATATTTCGATTTAAGGATGTGTGATCTTCACTGTTATTTTTTTGTAGTTTCAAGCAATCTGTTCAAGTGGTGATGCACTTATGGTCTATATCCTTATAATTGAAATCTAGTAGCTCATTTGTTTTACTAATTCATGCTTTGTAAAAAGCTCGTTGTATATTCTAACGGTTGATTTAACAGGCTGTTCGCAAATGTTCGGCTGTAATAAGCAGTTCAGTACAAGTTTGCGGGGGAGATTTCTTTTCACGCCGCTTCTATACTGATGGGGGGCACTTCTGGAAGCTTCTAAACACATCACCATTTAAGAAGAAACCTTTCTCAAAACAAGATAAAGCACCCCTACAACTTCCTTACCGAAGTACTCTTATGGCATCCGAGGGTTCAATGGCCGAGGTGTCTGATATGAAAGTTCAGGTGGCAGTTCTCAATATGATTGGTGATATATCCCGGAACAAAAGGAGTGCTTCAGCACTGGATGCAGTCCTCAAAAAGGTGAGTGGTATTGTTGTAGGGATTGCATGCAGCGGTGTCACTGGGCTTCGTGATGCATCTATAAATGCCCTAGCTGGCCTTGCCAGTATTGACCCCGATCTGGTTTGGCTTCTTTTAGCCGATGTTTACTACTCAGCCAAGAAAAGCACACCATCACAGCCCTCTGCAGATTTTCCAAAAATCCATCAAATTTTGCCCCCACCGCCATCTACCAAAAGCTACCTTTATGTACAGTACGGAGGCCAGAGTTATGGTTTTGACATAGATTTCTATTCAGTAGAAATTGTTTTCAAAAAATTACGTTCACAGGTTTTCATTTCCCAGTTCCACATTTAGATCTCGCGAGACAGCATATTCATGTACAGTTAGGAGGTAATAGGCATATTGTCATTTCTGAATTAGTACCAGTTACTGAAAATGCAGTACCGATCATGTATATACGCTTTTAAGCTTTGTATGAGCTTGAATGTCGATGCACTGAAATTTACAGATTTTAGCTCTTCTAGTGACAGAATTGTAGCAAAGAAGATGCCAACTGTTTGTTGTTCACTTTTGTAATTTGTATTTGTTATCATAGGAGTACAGATAAACCTCTTTAAAGTAATATGGTTGGAACCAAGAAAAAAATATTATTTCAACGATTTTATTATTTTATTAGGAGTAAATATACATTATGTTCATTATACCGGAGAAAAATATTATTTTAGCGAGATTAATATTTTATTGATTATTACTTCGTCGAGGTTCAACTGTATATATGTTAGACGTAAATGTTTGTTGGTGATATAACATTTTTTAAAGATCGTTATTATTTGGTAAGATACTAATAAAATGTAGCTCTTTATTAATGAGGTAAAAGTCACTTATATTTCAGATTAAACTTTTTGAGTTAAAAAATTTCATTGTGGAGTTTTTGAAATATTCCAAATCAAGGATCAGTTCTGTCATCTGCCGCATTTGATAAATTTAGACACATTTTATTTAACAGGACTTGAATCTGGAAATCTAAAAGTTATTGATGCGAAATTGGAATATTTGGTAGGACCTAAACAATAAAATACAGATTATTAGAGTGCAATGAAATTACTCAATTGTTTAAGGTCTTATCTTTTATTGTCCCGATTTTTGTGTTCGATTTTCGCTCATACCCGAAATTTGTTAGAACGTATACTAAATTGTAAGCCAAATTTGTAAAAAAAAATACCGATTATTAGTTGCCAAATATTTTATTTTCCCATTTTAAATCAAAATATTTCATTCAACATAACATAGTAAACAAATTACCATTGTTGATATTAACAATGAACAAATTAAGCAAGGCTTTAAACCAAATATTTCACAACTCATTTCAGCCAGTGCCAGATTATTATGCGTTATATTCTCAAGCTTTGCAACTTTGTATTGAATTGAGAGCTTATAAACAAGGCAAATTGCTGCACAGCCATCTCATAAGAAATGGGTTGCATTCGAATTTATATACCAACACTAAACTGATCATATTTTACTCAAAAGTAGCAGAAATGAGAAGTGCACGCAAGGTGTTTGATGAAATGTCTGAGAGAAGTGTGGTGTCTTGGACTGCAATGGTATCTGGGTATTGTCAGAATGGCGATTCTGATGAATCTTTGAAGGTGTTTGGGGAAATGCATAGGGAGGGTGTTAAGTCTAATCAGTTTACGTATGGGAGCGCGTTGAGGGCGTGTACTAGTATTGAGTGTTTGGATGGTGGAAAGCAAATACAAGGGTGTATTGAGAAGAGTAGGTTTGTGGAGAATTTGTTTGTGCAAAGTGCATTGGTTGATTTTCATTCGAAATGTGGGAAGATGGTGGATGCCTGTCATGTTTTTGATGTGATGGTTGAGAGGGATGTGGTGTCGTGGAATGCGATGATTGGTGGTTATGTGGTTCAGGGTTTTAAGAATAATGCGTTCTTGATGTTTCGATCAATGCTTAGGGAAGGTACCGCTTATAAAATAGAAAAATCGCACTTTGCAGGAATGCTATGTTGTTATAAGCAAAATATACGTGAATGTTTTGTTCAAGTATGCATGGTAGTGGTTATTAAATTACGTGAAGAACTTAGGAAAACCATACTAAAAAAAATTAAACATGTGTCTGTAATGAAAGTCAAGTTAGAGTACGAAGCTCATTTGCAGGAGTGCTACATAATTCTTCCATTTACTTTATCGTAACTAAAAATGAGTTTATGACGTGAGTCACAGAAATAAAGTAGTATTTTGTCTTTTCATTTGTTCTTCGTATTTCAGTTTGAGTAGAGTTGAAAATATATCCTTAACTGCTTGTATTATTTTGTGCGAGTATTTTATCCTTGTTATTCAATATCAGTTATCAAGTCCAGACTCAGATGGTATCTTTCTGTTGAAACTTTTCATGTACTATTTCATGTTGTTTCAAATTGCATAAGGTATCCGTTGAATCTTTCTTGTACTGACATCACAACATTATATACTAGGTATGACTCCAGATTCATTTAGTCTGGGAAGTGTTCTAAAAGCCTTTGATGGAGTTGATGATCTCCTGATGGTCATGAAGATACACGGAATTGTTATAAAACTGGGTTTTCAATCATTTAATATATTGACTGGATCGCTGATTGATGCTTATGTTAAATGTGGAAATGTAAGAACTGCAAATAACATTTACAAGAGTATGCTAAGACTTGATACAGTATCATGCACAGCATTGATTACCGGATATGCACGTGAAGGTCGCAACTGCATTGATGCGGTGGATCTTTTTAATGAGTTGCGACGGATGTCTCTTGCAATCGATAACATTATATTGTGCTCGATGCTCAATATATGCGCTAATTTAGCGTCACTGGTCTTGGGAAGGCAAATTCATGCAATTGCGGTAAAGAAGTATCAATCAAGTCATGATATGGCCATGAGCAATGCTCTTATTGACATGTACTCAAAATCCGGAGAAATGAATGATGCTAACCAGGTTTTTTATGACATGGAGAAGAAAAATGTTATTTCATGGACATCTCTAATTGCTGGATACGGGAAACACGGGGATGCAGATACGTCGCTAAAACTCTACAAAACGATGGAACATAACGGGTTAATGCCAAACGATATTACATTCTTATCCCTCCTCTTTGCCTGTAGCCACAATGGGTTAACCAATGAAGGATGGGAATGTTTCAATAATATGGTTAGCAAATATAATATATTGCCGAGAGCTGAGCACTACTCATGTATGGTGGATCTGTTTGCACGTGGGGGTCAATTGGAAGAAGCCTATGATTTAATATGCAAGATGCAAATAAAGCCTAATGCATCACTATGGGGTTCTATTCTTGGTGCTTGTAGCATCTATGGTGATACAACTCTTGGAGAAGTTGCAGCCAAGCATCTGTTTGATTTAGAGCCAACAAATTCTGCTAACTATGTTGTTCTAGCAAGCACATATGCTGCAGCAGGCTTGTGGGGTAATGCATGGAAAACTAGGAAATTAATGGAAGATACAGGTTTGAAAAAGAATTCGGGATGCAGCTATCTTCAGTCCACAAGAAAGAGTGCTACACTTCTGTCCGCAGGCTAAATTGACCAACTTTACAGGTAAAATATTTTCCCAAGGATTTATTGTGCTGATAGTGATACAGTTGTTTAAATACATTTTCTTCATTACTTTGTAGTTGACATCAATTTAATTTAAGCAAGAAGCCGACAAAAACTAAACTAAAACGAAGGAAGCTGATAACATATAAGAGGAAATTACTGACAAGAAAGTTTTCCGGAACAGAAGAGAGAAGGTCGTCACCAGGAGGATGCTCGTGTTATGTTCAAACCGGATATGATAATTACAATAGGTATGAATTCCATAACTCTCATTTTTTATTTTATATAATTTATTTGTGTAAGGTGAATTCAAGGTTAATCAATGCAGCGTATAGGCGCGCGCCATTTATGTAGGATGGTGCAGAAGCTGGTGAACAATGTTAAACATACGGATCAAAGGGACTCTGTTGTACTTCTCATTCGGTACTGAGCTCTTAGTTTACTGAACCAACTTTTATACATCTCTATGTTTTATAACAGTACTGTCTTTACTCTTTATTACTGCAGAACTTGCATGTATAAATAATCCCCTGGCCTCAGCAAGTCAGCAACAAGTGCAAAACCAGACCAATCAGCAATGACAAGATAACAAGGGGAAGGAGGGGTGTTATGCAGCTTTGTTGTTTAAATCTGTATGCTGAAAATATAATTATAAAATTTTAATGAGTTGTTCTAGTATAGAACTTCTGATAGCGGCCTTGGCCAAACAATGTGCACTCTAAAATTTCTAATGTACAAGTGAAATATATACAATGAATACAGAGACTACGAAGCCTATGATACAGTTTGCATAAAATTTAACTTTGCACAAGTTGAAACCCACTATATATTTATTGCACTAAGCATGGGTCTTTACGGAAATTGCCTCCCTACTCTTTGAAGTAGGGACATGTTTTGCGTACATCTTACCTCTTCCAGACAGTCTAAGTGATATAAACTGGATATGGTTGATTGATTGATTGATTGATTGATTGATGCTCTAAATATATTTGCAAACAAGTCCCTGTATTGTGCTCCCAAAAAGCAATGGAGCTATTCAAACTAGAATTCAATCAATGTATGATGCAATCTTAACAAATAACAAAATATTCATCACCAAGTATTATTGTTCTACAATCACTATAGATGCAGAGAGTAATTATAACAATATAATCTTAAATTAAACTAGGTGAGAGTGTTTGTTTTAGCAAGAACTCATTCTCTTCACCTCCCTTAGAATGATATCACTAACCAAATCTTCTCCAACCTGATCCGGTGATCATCTTTGCAAGCCTAATCTTCTCACCCGCGGTGGTTTTGGTTGACCAAATCGTCTCCTCACTGAATTGTTAGCCGAATCTTGAGCATGAGCATCACCAGCAATAGCCAATTTGTCCCCCCAATGTCCTTGCTCCATGGCGTTACTACTACTGCCGTTGGACTCCTTACGTTTTGTATTTGCACTCTGAGCTTCATCATCTCCAAACGCTTCACGCAAGGCATCAAAATTGATCATCGAACTCAGCCTCTTCTTACTGCATAAAACCTGGACTTCGTCGTCTTCTCCTGGAACAGAAATCCCATTTGACAAGTCAGCCGGTTGACATTCTGTGCACTTCGCATCCAATCCACCACAAAAGTATCCAGAAAGCTTCACAAACTTATCATAACAAACACGACAAAATCCATGAAAACACTTCTCAGCATTCAGTGGATCGTCAGCAATCAGTCGATTATAATGTGGACAAACAGCATACTCAGCCCCCGGAATGAAATATTCACACTCCTTAGCAACGCTTGCAAAATCATCATACAAATCCTGTAACCTACTCTTAACCAACTTTTCACTCACTACACCTCGAAAAACAGAAACAACATCATCACAATCAGACACATCAAATCCGTTAAAATAAGCGGCCATATACACAGCCGCAGCACACAATCCACCAAGTCTCTTCCAACATCCCACATACTCCGACTTCCAATCAGCTAAAATCCGCAAAGCCGTCAACACGACAATGAACTTGTTGTTATTCTCCTTGAACTTGTTATTCTCCTTCAACAGCAGCGCAGCCGTAAACCGGTGAATAAAAAACGAAGGATCCACAATTTCAGACACTTGAAAACCATCAACTTCATCCCTCAAAAACATGTAAACATGCAATAACATAAACCCTACGTCATACACATTGACACCGAAACTCGAAAACTCGACGAGCATGCATGGCACATCATTGGTACGACAACTAATATATAAGCAAATAGCTGCAAGTACTTTATCTCTGCGTAAATAACCAGAAGCAGAAGCTTTTGTGTAACAAAACATAGCGAAATCAATGACGTTGTCATCGAAAATATCTCGAATCTGCGCAATATAGTGGACAACGTGGAGTTTGGGCGGAGTCTGAGGAATGTCATCTTCATCATCATCACGTAAGACGAGACCGCAGACATTACAGCCTAAGTAACACTCGCAGAGGCACGACAGTTTGCGGTTTGATTTACATATGCGGCACCAAAACAACTCCTCCCCCATTATAGGGTTATCTGCGCCCTTGTGGTTGTCGATAGACATGAATAGATTATAGAACCCTAAATTAAGTTTTTTCTAAATATATATATTGTATACGAGACATTAAGAGTTTGGTTGGTCGGTCAATCCATTCTAATTTTAATTGACATTAATTCAGTTTCTTCTACTAAATTAAATTTTACTTTATATTGAAATCTTATTATAATTAATACTAAAATCAAGTTCTTCTATCAATTTAATTCTAATTCATATTTTTTTTTCTAATTCATATTTATGTATACTATATTATAATAGATGAAATATTAAAGTTTGGTAATCGGTCGGTCGATACTTGTTGAAATTACTTAATTACCCTTGCTTAACTATTCGAATTTTAATTGATCGGTCAGTTAATTCTAATTCTAATTATATTTCAGTCAACTTACTCTACCAATTTTAATTCTACTTCTATATTATTTTAATTGATATTTCGAGCTAAAATAAATTTAAGCAAACTAAATATAATTGGTTGGATTTGATAGATAAATGTGCCTCGGGATAATAAATATTAATGACCGGAATAAAGAAAATAATACTATTAAACTAGGATAAATAAAAATCAAAAAAATATATATTATTCACCTGGGATAAAAATATATTATACAATTTATCCAAACTAACACAAAATTAAAATTAAAATATAAATCGACCAACTAAAACAAAATCATATATACTAATTATTTGGGCTAAAACAAAATTATCTAATTGATCTGGATTTAAAGAAATTAAAATAAAACTATAAATAATTAGTTGAATTTGGTCGAAGTGGTGGGCCTATGGGTAAAAATAATAATATAAACCATTGATCCGGGAAAAATTAAATTAATATCTGACCAAGTATCATACATATCTTATTGATCTGAACTAAAATTTAACTTTTAACTAAAATATTTATTAATTTCATTTTTAAAAATTCATATAAGATTATCAATAAAACTATATCGTTCAAGGCCGCGACATAATGGATACGTTGTATTTTTACTCTCAATAAAATAAAATTTCGCTATAATTATTTCCCTGTACCGAGTGTAACATCCTAGTCCCACATTGAGGAAATTTGGGACTTCTAATCAGTATATAGGGCAAAGTACTTCTATTATGTGTACCAACAAATCATAATCTTTTGGGGTCCGTGGTCGGCTTGTCGTCACCCCAGTCGGCTGCACTCAGGACATTATGGTTGGGCTTATTTCAGACTCGTAATTGGACTTGATATGGTTTTCGAAAAAGGCTCGGAAATTGATTCGGGTTGTCACATACGCTATCATACGCTATCAGAGCCGACTCTCGAAAGCTTGATGCGTCAAGTTGCCGGAGGTGAGGACACGACGACTGGTGGTATTATTCCACAATGATAAGAGGTCCAAAGGCGGGGACACGAAACCAACCGGTATTATCCCACAATGGCTATAGAGGTACGATTTTGGTCATATGGGCTGTTTGATTGGGCCTGAGTAGGACGTCAGGAGTTTAAGCGGAGGAGTTTTTAACACCCCAGTCCCACATCGAGGAAATTTGGGATTTCGTGTCAGTATATAAGGCAAAGTACTACTATTATGTGCACCAATAAATCATGATCTTTTGGGCTTGTGGTGGGCTTGTCGTAACCCAAGTTGGTTGCATTCGGGACAATATGATTCGGTTTATTTCAGACTCGTAATCGGGACTTGCCCCGGTTTTTGAAAAAGACTCGGGATTTGACCCGAGTTGTCACACTCTACTACTTTAAATAAGTTTAATTGTTTAAAAAGAATTATTAACATATACGTGTATTAATATAATTAGGGTGATGCAGTCATATCATTTAAAATTTAAAATGAACAAATTTAAAAATTCAATTCAAAAAATAAATTTATATAATATTAAAAAAAATCTGTGCAATCCGTGCTTTGCACGGGTTTTAAGCTATTTTATTATAACAACCAATTTAATTATTAATATTATTCTAAAATAATCTAAACTTTTCATTAGAACTATGCAAAATTAAATTTTTGATCCTGAATATAAAATTTTAAACAAACTAAATATAGTTAGCTAGATTTGATTGATATAACGTCTCTCGAGTTAAAATAAAATAATAATTACTATTGATTTAAGTAATAAAATTATATCATTAAATTAAGCTAAAATAAAATAATTATACTATTCATCCAGGATAAATACACATTATATAGTTGACCAAAACTAAAATAAAATGAAAATCAAAATAAAATTCGACCAACTAAAACAAAATCCTTCCCGGCTAAAACTAAATTATCCTATTAATCCGATTAAAACAAATTACAATGATTTGGTCGGTTTAATGAATCTCGGGTTAAAAAAATAATGTAAACTATTAATTTAAAGATTAAGAGAAGTAAATATCATACTAAACATAATCATATATTATAGATTTAAACTAAATTAACTTTTAATTAAAAATATTGTGATCACACGTAGAAATATGAATAAAAATATTTTATTAAATGAGTAACATTACTTTTTTCGGATACCTCATCTCAAAAAATTAATGAATATAGATTAATATATTTATCATTAAATCATGCTATTTAAAATTTTAAATGAATTTTTTTAAAACTAAATTAAAATTATTTTTTTTAAAATATTTAATAATATAAAAAACCGTGCATCGCACGAGTTTTAAACTAGTAATTATAAAATTTGTAAACAACAAATATATTCTAATAAATTTATTTTGAAAAAAAATATTTCTCCCATATTTAATATTTAAATCATCTACCACACTTTTTGTTGGGATTCATGACACAAACGCAGCGGAAAATTCAAAAATAAATATGAAAAACGAAATCCCAAACGCAGGATCCATGTGAAACAAAACATTTAATTCGGAGGTTAGATGTTTACTCTAATAAAACTTTCCTTCTGATTGTGATGAATGTACAAATATGAACAAACACAGCAACCCTCCTTTCGAAGATCTGCTCTCCAATATATCCACACGAACGCCCGATCGTCCAACGATCACCTGAACCGGTACTAGCCGATTTGGTTGCCTCTCTTCTCTCTCTCTCTAGCCTCTCTAAGATGTAGAGCTGTTAGGGTTTTCTAAAAAACATGATGTGTCAACTAAACCCTAAAAATATACATCTTAATGTATATATATGGGAGTGAGGACTTGGGCCTAAACCTAATCTTAATGGGCTTCTTAAAGTATCCATTCTAATTTTGGGTTTATATTATTATTAAATTCGAATTCTAATATATATACAATTAATCAAGTCTGGCTTAATTAATTTAATAACTAAATTCGAATTAATAATAATAAAATATTTAAATTCATAATTTAAATAACACTCCGTTTTAAACGTTCTTTGTGTGTGACCCTTTAGGTTATTATTACGTTGGCAATAATTTTATTTTCTAATAACAAAATTATAAAAAATGAGTGACATCTAGTAATACATCATTGTGTCTTCCTCTGCAAGCGTTTAATCCTTCTTTTCTTTATTAATGAGTAAAATATTAAACAAATCACAATTTGAGCACGACCATGCATTTTATAGTTTTACTCAATTAAGGGGCCAATAATATCACTCATTAAATAAAGGAGGATCCCATCTAAATCATTCATATTTCTCATACGATTCATAATATATACAATGTCTATTTTTATTATTACTCGGTCAAGGATAACTTTCAATAGTATCAAAGTATATTAATTCTCGTATCAAAATATAATGATTTCAGGTCAAAGGACCAATACATGATTATCACTGTGAAATTAACTTATGACACTTTAAATATGTAGTATCTCACAACGGGTCAATTCAGCACCATGTATTTAATACATATGCCTGTGTTTTGACTTTAATATAACCATACATATGAGCAATGAGATGTGATCATCAATCGACAAACACACTAGTCTCAACGTATTTATTATCGTCCCTTAACAATAATACTTGACTAGTGAACTTTAGGAATATCAATACTATTCTCATAATCTCATTTCTAAGTAACGTACTTAGAGATATAGATTTACATATCATATTCCAAGGACATTTATTGATCTAACATTTTATCGCTGAAAATAAAGATATAATAAATTTCTAAAGAATAATCCATAGAATCATAATTAATAATCCAAATGTTTCATAATATAAACATAATAATGTTGTCTTTAGGGTACAAGCACTAACACTTTTAACATTCAATTCAATTAGAATATTATTTTCAATTTACTATCAACATAATTTCACGCATTTCATGAGACATAACTATTCTTCAAAATTGATTTTTTTTACTAATTAACATTTCTTATTAAATTTCAATATGCACAATAACATGTGACATCATTAGTATGTAAGACGAGACTGCAAATATTACAGTCAAAGTAGGAATCACAGAGACACAAAAATTTACAATTTGATCCATACATAGTACCAAAATAACTTTTACTCGACGAGATGACAATTTATACAGAACTGATAAATACACTTTTAACATCCAATCCAATTAGAAATTATTTTCAATTTACTATCAACATAATTTCACGCATTTCATGTGACATAACTATTCATCAAAATTGATTTTTTTTTACTAATTAACATTTCTTATTAAATTTCAATGTGCACAATAACATGTGATATCATTAGTACGTAAGACGAGACTGCAAATACTACAGTCAAAGTAGGAATCACAGAGACACAAAAATTTACAATTTAATCCATACATAGTACCAAAATAACTTTTCCTCGACGAGATGACAATTTATACAGAACCGATAAATACACGATCCGTATCGATTCAATCGGGTTTTACCTAATCTAAATATTTTGGGTTCGGCTTTGATTTTTAAACCCGAACCATTTTCTTGTCGGGTTTGGATTTATGATATACCATTTCGAACCCGACCCGAAAACCAGAAACTCATTATATTCTGACACAAACCCGAACACAATCTGAAACCCGTGTTAATATATAACAAATATCTTACATTTTATTAGTAGTAGTATAATATATAATATATTATATTATTAATATTAATATTATAAATTATACTTTTTACAAACTATTGCATTAAAGTCGCTTAAACATGTTCTCAGCACTATGTTCAAGACTAGTATACTAAAGGTCAAGATTGTTGCATTATTTAACCAATAATTTTATTCATAAAAGTATGATTCATTATATTTTATAAACCCTCTTATGAGCACTTTGCTCAAAAATTTCAATATCGCATTTTGCTCAAATCAGATCCTAGTAATCTTTCACTAGAATTTGTGCAAATTAATGTACAATTTAGTAGAGATCTACAAATCCAAACGCGAACCGAACCCGAATAAAACCCGATGGATTCGGGTTTGGATTTAGTGGTACGAGTTTTTCCGAGTTCGGGTTCGGATTTGGCAAAAAAGTCGGATTTGGATTTAAATTTTGCTAAACCCGTGTCGACCAACCCGATTGTCATCCCTAATTCCTTCGTTGATTTTGATAGGGTTATTAGCGCTCATACCGCTAAGGTTTGTGGTTTTCGATATAACTGAAAAGAGCCCTCAATTAAATATTAAAATAAAAATTTATTTATCTTTTTTTAAAATGAAATTAATAATTATAAAATTTGTAAACAATAAATATTCCCGTATAAATTATTTTGAAAATTTTTCGCTTCTCTCACATTTTGTAATAAAATCATCTACCACACTTTTAATGTCAAATTCATTTAAAATATTATTTTCAATTTACTATCAAAATAGTTACGCGCATTTCTTGTGACATAACTATTCATCAAAATTCCTGCAAAAAAATTATTCTTCGAAATTGTTCTTTTACTAAATAACATTTCTTGTTAAATTTTAATATGCACGTAACATGTGACGTCATCAATACGTAAGACGAGACCGCATACATTACTGTCAATGTAGGATTCCTAGAGGCACAAAATTTGCGATTTGATTCACAGATACGCCACCACAACACTCTTCCTCCATTGATTTTATAGGGTTATTCGCGCCGCTACTGCTAAGCTAAGATTTGTGATTTTCGATAAATCTGAAAAGATCCCTCAATTTTAATATGCGCATTAATAGGTGATGTCATCGGTAATTAAGACGAGACCACAATACATCCAAAGTAGGAGTCACATATATGGCTAGTCGGCTAATACAACTAATCGCATATATTAATACAGTATGAATGTCAATTTTTTGTTCTTAAAGAATAAAGTTAGAGGTTCAAAATGTAACGAATTACATTTTCGTAAATTATATTGTGTGAATAAAATATAAATTATATGTAATTAAATGAATTAGTGAAAGAATGTTTAGAAATATATTATTTTAGTTTGATGAGTCAATATAAGACTTAAGTAATGAAATGTGGTTAATATCTAAGATAGAGTATCAGCCGCACTATCAGATGGGACGTAACCGTAAAGGCTGGTTAAAATGAAAGATGGAAATGATATTATGGTTAAGAAACGGATTTATGTGAAATAGTTGGAAATGTGAGATAAAAAGAATTTTATGTGTTTACGTTATTAATTGATTAAGAGTATGTAGAATTGAATTATTATTTGAGTTAGTGATATATATATATATATATAATTGCGAAAAGTATTTATAAATAAAGTTTAAATGATAAAATTTGCGAATATGAGATTTGGTTGAATGAGATGCATTAATATATGTTATTTTACCCTTATATGTGCAAAAGAGTGATCGAGGGATTTTTAAATATTTTTAAATAATTTATTTGGCAGAATATGAGGAATATTTAATTTTTAAAGATTTTTATAAAATGATCAGAGTACGTTCAAGTTCAAGTTATGAAACCTAATCTATTTTAAAAACTCTATTTATTTTAAAGACTTGATATTTTAAAATAATTTTATAAAAATTAAAATTTGTGAAAAGTAAGTCGTACACTCCAAAAATTATTCTAAAAATATGAGGAGGCAAATAATTTTATTCTTTACATTTTAATCATCAAATTTTCAATTTTGATGAATTGTTAAATTCAAGTTTTCTAATTTACAAAATCATTTTCAGCATTTACAGAAAAAAAAAAAGAAAATTCACCGGAGGGTGAATTTCTCTTTTTGCCCCTAGCTGTTATATACTCTCTTCCCCCTCCTTCCTTCTCTCTCTCTCGCTCTCTCCCTCCCTCCTCCTCCCTCTCTCTCTCTCTCTCTCTTCATCTCTTCCCCCTCCTTCCTTCTCTCTCTCTCGCTCTCTCCCTCCCTCCTCCTCCCTCTCTCTCTCTCTCTCTCTCTTCATCTCTTCCATTTCTTGATCATTTTTGAATTGGAGACCACTCTTGAGCTCAGTTTCTTCTCCACAACAGTTATATATGATTCAATGTGTGAATCCTTGAGGTTTTTGAAAAACCCGAATTAGGGTTTAGTTCGATTTTTGATGAAAATCTAATGAGTTTAATAATTTTGATTGTTGTAATTAAACATGTATTTGATGTTATTAGTGATTAATTGTCGGAGTTTAGTTGGAAACCCCGAAGAGGGCACCACCGGTAAGCCGACGGGGACGATGATGACTCTTGAGTCCGACTTTATTTAATTCTGTATATGCATGTCGATTAATTCGAAATTTTTAATTTCAAATTTGCTTAATTAAGTTCAATTTTTACTAATAATCAATATGAACTTGTTCCGTAATTTCGTGTTATGTGAGTATGAATCTCGAAATTTGTTTCCAAAATTTTAGAACTTTAATTCGAATTTTATGATTAAATTCAATATAAATGGTCATGTGAATGATTGTCGAGATTAAATCTGAATTAGAGTATTGCATGTTAAGATTCTACGTTTTAGACTTGGATTGCTTGAATGATTCGAATTATGTAATTACATGTCTAGTTGATGTGAATCTGAATTTAAAAGAAAAATATAGTTATATGTATGACTGATTCGAAAAGTAAATTGGATTGTGAACTTGCTTGGTGATATCAAAATTTAGGTAGTATGAATATACAAACATGTTATGTCAAATTTTCGATAAAAATGTAATCGTCTATTAGTGTATAAGAATAAGGATAGTGGTTGTTTAAAATTTTGTGTGATAAGCCTACAAATATATATGAGTATGCTATTGATTGTGATTACGTGTTATGTGTAATTAAGGTTTATTTGTAAGACTACTTATAAGTAGTGAAGTGAGATAGATAAAGATTGAGTATAAATACGTAATAGGTTTGATTATAGGTGGATGTGGCAGCGAACCGATTCAGGTTAAGAGGAAAAGCTTTCGAGGCAAGTAATATTGCCTTCTTATAACGATAATGGTTGTGATATCTATTATTTATATAATAGAGCAAATAGGGGGTTGGGTGAGACAATTAATTCCAGATTACTAATTTACCCCTCAATAATAAATATAAATAATTGTCAAATTTAATATCATGTATTAATTACATTTAAGTCATTATTACTCCTTATTAATATATATAAATAATTGCCATATTTAATAACATATATTAATTACACCTAACTCATTAGTATTAATAATTTTATACATGTTATCATTTATCATTGAATATTAACAACCTATAATTAGATATCTAAAATTTAATAATACTTGCCTATATATATACTAAATTCTTATTTTTTTAAAGACTTTATATAAAATAAATTTATTTTCAGCAAATAAATTTAATATGTTAGCTAATCTGAAAATGACAATGTTAGTGTATAAGTATTAAATTCAAGAAATAAAATTGATATTATCTTTGTATATGAATAAAAGAGTGAGTTATGAGAAAAGTTTATAATAAAGTTGAGATTTTTATTATATGACCAAATCGAATATAAACTAAGACTGGTTTGAAGATTTTGAATATATATAATAAAATATTAAAATATCAAGTTCATTACAGCTACAATAATATTTTACAATAGTAATGTGAATCATTTTTTTTACATTAACCAATTTAAAGTTTTTCAGAGGTATAAGTAAAAGAGTTATAAGATTACCGCAATGGTATGGAAATCAAAAAATTTGCCAATAAATTGCTACAAGACAACCAAACAATCTATTGAGCAAAATCGGAGCATACAACATTTTTGCCATTTTTGATCAAAATCGGCAATTTTCCGATTATAATTTGACGAATCAAACACACGATTTGAGGCTATGAAGAGAAGAAAAGGAAGAAGAAATATACTCAGCATCTAGTTGGTGAAGAATGACAATTTTAAATGAAGAAATCAGACGGTTGCCGAATAGAAACTGAAAATATAAGGGAAGAAGAAGAGAGATGCGTAAAGATGATTAAGACTCTTATTATTTTAATAAATAATGCACACAAAATAATGTTATAACTTAGTATGGACGTACAAATGCAATTTTACACATCTCAAATATAATTATTTTACTTATATATTTTAAAAGAATATAAAAATATGTTCAATATTATTTCGATAAATTCTCAATTTTTGATAAACCGTAAATCAGTAGTTCAACCAATTTAGTCCATTTTTCAATTTTCATTATAATTGATTACTGGCTTATCTATTAATATATTTATCATAAAAAATGATGTATATTGAAAAATGTATTTATATTGTCAATTGTACAATATTATATTTAATGTGTCGGCTTTCATATCCAATCATTACATTTTCTAACATGGAAAGTAAGATTACCTCATATTCATTATATTTTGTATCACTAATTGTACCATGTAAACAACTATAATAACTCTTTAATTAACTCCGCAATATTTCATTCTTATGAGTTGTAATTATTTTCATGAGATATTTATACTTTCATTTGTATTATATTTTGATCGTATATTTCGATTTCATTTCTGCATATTCAATTCATTTTGAGAAAAAACACGTTAAGTAAGACATCGATCTCAATTTCATAAAGAGAGATATTTAGTTAATTGATCCATCCTGAAATAACATGAATATATCGTCGATAATTAGAATCAAAATAACATCAATTCACATACTATAAAACATGCTCGTGCATTGTACGGGTTATAGAGCTAGTTGAAATGAAAAGATGAATGAAATGATAGTATAAATTTATATTAAAATGAAAAGATAGAATAAATGATAGTATGATTCTTTTGAATACCATCCTTTTACCATGCTTACCGTGATTCCATTCTAGTACTTGTCAACCTTAATTGTAACCTAAACCTTGCACCATTATTAACCTTTAAGTTCAATTGATATTTTTGCCCTGCTACAATATGTTCATTGATAACTTGTGCCTTAACGATACCTATGGTGATTGAATATCCTTGTCTTATTGAAAATCGTGTTCAAGCGATGGCTTTGCATTAATACTACCTTACTATTGGTAACCAGTGATTGTAACCTTGATCTTGTCCACCTTTCATACTGTTAATATTTGTGTTCATTTCTTGTTCGTACCCTAATAAGTAGATTTCTATATAATTCTTGTTACACCCTTATATCTTGAAATGAAGATTAGAATGATTTTGTACTTGAAAGAGTCTAAATGATTTCAAAGGTCGGTAAATGTTTTAAAATGAATTTAGTTTGAAAAATAAAATAATTTTTTCAATATAAAGGTTTTCATTGAAATCCTAAAGATTGGAGGCGTAAGTGGCCATGTAACAATGGTCCAGAGCCGGAGACGGACCGATGTTATTGAATCTGGAGATGGATCGGAAAATATTTAAAGGCTAAACAGTGCCTTAGGTACCTTTAATGACCAGATGGAGGTCAGTACTGGCTGATCACCCGTATTATTTATTTATGAAAGTTGATATACACTCTAAGCAGAAGATATTGATATTTGTTTTCAAAAGTAAAAGTAAAATTGTGCGATAGTACTGTTTACATTCAAAAGCAGATTGGATTCTAAAAGTTTTGAACGCAAAGAAAAAGAATGCTTTGAAAAGAAAGAAGTTACGAAAAGAATCGAATTATAGAATTTTGAGTACTACCCTCCTCGTAACCCTCACTTTAAACCCTAAATTACACTAAGATTGAGTTTAGAATGTTAAGATAGACTTTTACTGTCAAGTTTAAAAATTATTGTTAATTTTAGTTATTTGCCGAGTTTTGTGGCTCATTTATTCTATTTTCATCTAATCATTGGCAATTAAGTAAGAAGGTCACGATTCTTAGATACACAGAGTGTATTTAGTGGACCGTTGCAGACTGTTAGGTTAGTTGCCCCATGGGAAATTGGGAGGATCGCTTTGACTTTTGGGTTACGTATGTATATTTTGGTTCCAAATATTTATGGGTTATATGGAAATTCCAACTCTGAATTGTAATTTGTAATAATGATTAAGTTGGTTATATAATTTTAAACTCCTGATTGATAGTTGTAGTCTTGTTCATACCTTATCATGTATAGATCTTGTTATGAATTTCGGGATTTATTATTATTATATTAATTATGTTATTTAGTGATTATGTCGTGATTTCTAAATCAGTACTCCGAGTTTGAGAGCATCACACAAAATTTTACTTAATTAAGAGAAGTGCATTCTGTGTTATTCTAATTTATAAATTAACATTGTTGAGGGGAACTTGTCTAAGCATAACTTACTTAATTCTAAATAGAACGCCCACAAAGAGAAAAAAGCTCAAATTCTATATTGAATGCCAACTATAATGCGATTTGCAACAACTGACCAAAAGACTTTTCTCTCTCGCATGAGAGTCGTCCACCCTAAATTTACCTAACCCTATCCGCCCTACTTTCTTTTTCACCCTTTCTACCCATCTCTATCTCCATCTTCTCCTTTTATTCACTTTTTCTTTAATAAAATCGAGATTTATTTTACAAAACTCGAAAAATCCATTACAATTCTTCACTTTAGTTTTCAGATGTACTAAGATAAAAGCTTGGATTTTATAATAAAATTCAGTTTTTGGATTCAAAATCTCTATTATAACAACATATTACAGTTTGGTGTTATTCCGAGATTATTGAATTTTGGGTTTTTTTCGTATTGTTCTGTTTAAGTTAATATTTGTGTGTCTGATTGTCTCGCTTTGTGCGATGTGTTGGTTGTATTGAAAATGAATTGGATGGTGTATTGGGAGATTAGGATATCTCGCATCAACAACACTTTCGGTAGGTCTATATCTGGTGTCCAACAGGTAGATAGCTAGCGTGCGTTTGGAACGATGGTTAAAATCACATGTGCTCACCTCTCACAAAAAATATTTGTTCATAACATGAGACCTCTAAACTCAGTTGTTGCAACTGAGTCCTCTGAACATTACAATAACAATCGAATTAATGTGAGGGACAATTGTGAAGCTACTGTTTTCGGGGGAGATGCGTGCTGGATTGTCCGGGAAACCATTACCTTCATTTTTAATTTTCAAAATATTTATATTCAGTTTGTTAAACAATCCGGAAACAAAACGGCTAATTATTTAAACTATATTTGTTTTTCAACCTGGTTGCATTATCAGTTGGGGATTTGTCCCTATTAAATCTTTTTCAAGTCATTAATAAAATCAGCTTTAAATTTTACAAAACAATGCGATTTGCAACTAATAGAAAAGATACATAATTAAGAAGTAACACAAACCCTTGCAGAGTAAATTACCTGTATGAGTCCAACTTTACTTCCTTTTGAACGGCAACTCAAAACTATGATTTCAGTTTGTGCTCCAGTTTATCCCTGCTATGTTGTCACTAATAGCACAAGTCTGATGAATCTAGACATGGCAATTCGTGCATACTATCGTATCGTGTATTTTCATGTTTTGTGAAGGTAAACATAAAACCGACATGTTTAGGATTTGTTTATTTTCGTGTTCGTATTTTTTATGTAAAATTAAATATTAATATTAATCAAAATAAATTAATAAATATATATATAAGATTATTAGGTAAAATTTAAACAAAAGAAATTAAAAATATATATTTAGATCGCATTTACATCCATATTATAAAATCAGGTATTTATTTTAAAAATAAATATGCAAAATATCTATTATAATTATACATATATTCATTATAATTATTAATATTTAATTATAATATATATTTATGTAGTATATTTCGTGTTGCGCCATGTACTCAAAGGGAAGACACAAAACCGACACTAAAAAGACAAACATAAACACTAAATTTTCGTGTCATTTCGTATAAGTCATGTCCATAATAGCCAGAAGAATCTTTGAAGCTGTTTAGGGAAACGCATAGGTTGGGCGTTAAGGGTAAGGCTAATCAGTTTAGTTTTGACTAAGTTTATAAAAGTCCAGTTTGTTATGTCAGCGACAACATTACTGGGCAAGCAACACCGGCGCTAATTACCATTTTTCCGGGGAATCTTTGTCCTATTCTCCGATGTGATAAAAAGCCTAAACCACTACAGCTGCTGTTTAATTTATTCAGGAACATAATCCCAGATTTCGCAATGCCAGCACTAAATTGCAGCTTTAAAGTTCGGCAAAAGTTACACTATATTAAAGTATTTAAAGTTGTTGCCATTTAAGCAGGACAGTAATTACATGGAAGCTGAAGGATCGTTGGTCCAGTAGACTAGTAATAGAAAGTATTCCCAAGCCAGATTCTTCAGTTAGTAGAAAAGTTGCCCATAGGCCAGAACTGTTGTTTATGAAGTAAATTTGTGTTGGCAACAAGACCAGTATGCACATAACCGAAAATGAAAACTAGAATCAAATATCGCATATACTATATATATATTGAGATCAAGTTTCTGTAAGAAGCTTTCAACAAGGCTAAACATAGAGCTTGAGTTGGCAGCGGCTCCTATACAGAGCTCGTCAGAGACAAAACCTGCCATGCATAATCACAAAAAAGTAGTATTCTACTTTAAAAGATCTGAACATCTTAAGCCTCAAATTATGCATCTAACCTGGGGTCTCAAACTTCCTGACTCTTAAGCCGTTTAATAAATCTAATGCCCTAAATGACACAAATCTTGCAGAGCAGATAAAGATGAATACATATTTTTTATAAAAATGTCACATGACAAGTCCTAATTTAACTACCATTATTACTACTATTAAGCCCCTAAACTTGCCACGACAGACACCCCTTCAGGCTCAGTGTTGATCTTTTCTTGTTTGCCAAATTCTGAGTTACCAAGTTGAAGATAAAAATATATTAAGATACTTGGGTGTCATGTATTCTTGAGAATGCAATACCTGGACTTCTTTTTCGCAATCTAGGTCAAGCTTGTGTCAACTTTAACCGTGGAACAATATTCATTGATTGTAGTTCCTGAAGAAATGAGGTAAAGCATTTAGGAGCTAAAACTAATAAGATATGCATCACATGAAATAAAAGACATAAAAGACTGAGAAAACCTAAATAACTTCTTAATTCAAGCTACTGAGAGCAAGACATCAACTATTACATCTTATATACAGTTCTCATTAAAATTTGTATCTAAAAACACTAAAAATGCGCTCATGCAATCAGAGGGTAATACTCTTCAACACAAGAAACAACAGACACTATATATGTAATATGATACAGCACGAGAAAAATTGAATTCATGCATAAAAGTAATTAGGAACAGCAAGCATGAAGTAAACAATATAAAGTAACCTAGTTAGTACAGACTGCTTCTACACTGAGTCAGAAATTACTATATATTTGATGAATAATTTAGTCCAGTAAAAATGAAAATTTTAACAGACTCTTAAATCTAAGTGAACTAATGAAATAGCAAACAAAAGATGCTTTTACTTTGTTTGCAGCCTCTGATATATATAAGATTAGGAAATTATTATTTTTATTATTTCAGATTCTTTTCACATTAGTATATTACTTTTTACACCACAGAGGGGAATGCAAGAGGCAGAAAAGCTGTTTGCATGAAATTCAACCGAGAGAAAACGACAACGAAAAAAAACAAGAAATATGAGATCTCAAGGCAGCAGATAATTTAAGAGCTCAACACTCTGGAGGTAATGATGAATCGGGAACCATAAAAACACATAAAAAGCAACTTGTCCCTTTTGGCCAGGAATATTGCAGAGTCGGGGGCAACTTGTGGTATTTCTGGTTGTTCAATATGATTAGTCAATATCATGGATGATAAGCCTATTCCAACGTGAACATGGAGAGCGTTAGCTATGGATTTAATTAGGCTTAACCATTTCTAGGGGGCTGTACTTTTGGAAAGAGCTACATCAGTGTTAATAAAAGCACGCATATAGTGCGCTTAACGCAGCAAAGTGCGACTATAGCACCTAAAACTGCAAAAGCAAGCAACAACCATACAGTGCGCTAATTTATGAAGCGTGTATAACTAAATACATACAGATAACATGTACAGACACACACACTTGAGGCGAATGAAGCTCCTCAACAGGACTATAACAGTAGTGCGTGGTTACCATCTGCTAACACCTATCATACTTCACCAAAAACCATTTCAATCACGCGGTCCAAGTGGTGGTTTAAGACCCTTTATCATAGTCCACAACAAAGTAAAGCAAATACCGGTAATAAAAGCTGGGATGCATTTGGCATTTTAATGACAGACATATTTTCTCTACTTTTGCATGGAGCAAACTGCAGTTTTAAAGCGCGCTTATTGTCATTTGGCCACATAAAGGGTGTTAACCGTGTAAAAAAAACAAAAAACAATTCACTAATATATATATATATATTTATATTTAAACCTAAACATAATATGATATCGGCGTTTAATTTTTATACTTGCAGCCGCACATTACACACTGCTCAGTACTCACACTCCTTCCAGATCTCTCTTTCCCCCTCCCCATCTCCCTCTCTTCCCCTGTCTTCCTCCTATTAACGTGATACAGTGATACAATGTATATATTTCTACATATACAGTGATATAGTTTATATTATACAAGTATACCAACACCTATATACATACAGATAACACGTACACACACACACTTGAAGCGAATGAAGCTCCTCAACAGGACTATAACAGTAGTACGTGGTTACCATCTGCTAACACCTATCATACTTCACTGAAAACCATTTCAATCACGTGGTCCAAGTGGTGGTTTAAGACTCTTTATCATAGTCCACAACAAAATAAAGCAAATACCTGTAATAAAAGCTTGGATTCATTTGGCATTTTAATGACAGACATATTTTCTCTACTTTTGCATGTGGAGCAAACTGCAGTTTTAAGCTTATAGTCAAAGTATCCTAGAAGACCACAGACATTGCAAACCTGTAATTGAAACAGGGATGATCAAAATACATCTGCAGGCAGGAATAGATCTGACTAAATAGCAAAAAACAAACATGTTTGCAGGATTAAAGAAAATTTTTACAAAACCTCGTGTTTAAACCAAAGTGCATAAACTAAAACTTGCAAAACCAACAAATGGAAGACGGAGACAAAAATTAAAGAGATAAAGCAAATAGACAATTATTAGGCACACTGCAATATTAATAACTACATCCACTACTTCTCTCCACTATACCCACTATATACATATAATATTAATCGGTCCCACTACTTTACTCACTTTTTTAACTTTCCTCCACTACTTTATCATTTTTCTTAAACTCCGTGCCCAACCCAAATGTAAACATTTGGGAGGGACGGAGGGGAGTAGTATTCTTGCAATAACAAAATATGCCACAAGAAAAATGTCTTCCCACTTGACTAACTATAACAAAACACAGCAAGTGTAACAATAACCATGCTAGCTGTTGTGCCACACGGTGGTACATGTGCGAAAACTTGAATATTTTTTCACATACATACAACTGCTCTACAACAAAACATACCTGAACCTCAACAGAATCCGCAGAGACCATCAACCTCTCATGAATTGACATGCTAGCTCCATATGCAACTAGGCAATCCCTATCCTTTTCACCAAGACGTGCACCTGCGATACTTCAGGTAATTAAAGAGAACATATAGTGTAAAAAGCACTCTAGTTAATGGTCGTAGACAAAGTACTGACCTTCATATTGTTTTCGTTTCAAAGACTTTTTCGAAAAAACTCGCATCTTATCCATGACCTATAGCATATAATTATGTAGTAGCTGAAGATCAGCAACAGAGATTAATTGATAGTCAATAACAAAAGGAAGAAATTAGATGCAGGATAGTCTAATGTCTTCTGCGGGAGGAAGCTGGCATGGCTTAGTAATTGGTGGATAAGAAAACTGAGTTTATAATTGAGTGGTGAAAAATTGTACCCTTCCATTTATATACCTTCATTCGACAATTAAACAAGCTTAAAAGAAGATATAAGACTGTGTAGACTTATCTTAAAGTAGGTCAATAACTCAATTGGAAACAATCACGATTTATCTATCAGATAAATGACTTCCAAAAGCCAGTAAAGCAGTAAGCTATAATCAAATTGTGCATGATGATAGATGAAATTCATGATTATACACTATAAAGAACTTCAATCCTATGACGTACCATATGCTTCGACTTTTGGACATAAAGTGGTCCCATCATGATATATGCTTCCACCGGCGACCCCAAAGTACCTGAATAAAGAATGGCCCTATAGGGTAATTTGATATAATAACCTCAAACAAATACAAAACTATATGCATGTCACTATCGAGTAAATAAGTTCCATTAATAAAGTCACTTTCTGAAACGTTAAGCAGTACGTTGAATATGAAAGCTTGTAGAGCTCCAAAAAGAAGGTTAGTTTTGTTTAAAATTTGAGCTAGTCGGTGATGGAGGTCTTAATGGAATTTAATTTATCAAGACCCCAGAAATGATTGGGGTCCACTAATGACATGGGCCCCTTCATAAAATCAAATCCATAACTGTTTTTAATTTTTGTAATAACATTTTCTGAAATTTGAAATTAGCAAACTAATTGCAAATGAATAGGTACTCCACTGATGCAAGCCTAAGATGCTTATAAATAACACTGCTATAAAAAACCTATACCGACTAAAACTAGTATAATTTTGCGATCAAGTGGAAACCTGAATACATGAAGTCTTTGCCGCTGTAGCTAAAGCCGTGCTTCACAAGGGTTTCACTGTCATAAGTTCGAAAAGTTCAGATGTAGTTTTTCATCAATTTTTAAAAAAGATCAAATAAACAACAAAACTGAAAAATACAAGAGAGGCCTAGCCCGAAGGTTTAGAAGCATATTAATCATCTATATCTCGAATAATTAAAATTCATCTTAGACTTGGTCGTTGGTACCAGATGGTCTTTTCTATGTTTTCACGACCATGGGTATAGGCTTTGTCAGAATGCAGCTTGGCTTCAGAAGCTCCAGCTTTACCCGCAAGAATCTCTAGCAACATGCTAACACTTCTGAGCAATATAACAAATAGATGATGATGATGCTAAAAAATGGACTTCGAAAGAGAACAGTAAACAAGTTTTATCAAGGAGAGGACACTAATTTGCCTACTTCTAGAATAAGTCTATTTTCTTACACATTATCAGAAGTATTCAGAATCAAATCAGGGCATATGCCGCGTTCGGAGAAAGGTAAATCTTCCTGTTTAGCGATGTCACCACATACACCTTTCTTGCCATCTCTTCTGCTAAATTTGTCACCCACCTGATATATATATATATATTATATATATATATACATATATATATATATATATATTCACAAACACACACACACACAATCAGTAGGCGGAAATTCAACGAAGATTAATATGCCTGATTATTATAAAGTTGAAAAAAAGTAATTACTCACCTCGGTACGACGAGTTTGATGTGTCATCAACCTAAAGCACAAACACTCAAACTCTGTGTTGTATGTCAGAACCACTCTATCCACCACAGCAATCTGCCCGTTTGGACCCTTGTATTTTCGTGGCCTAATTAAAAGGAGAAATATGGTTAATATGGTCAAGGCACTATTAACCATAAACAATTTTAAGAAACATATGATAATGTACCTCTGAGCCGTGGTATTTCTCTGAACCCGCTCATTGAAATATATATCTTTTCGCTCAAGGGTTCGTCCAGGATATGGTATTCCATAGTCATCCAAGCTCTAAATAAGGTAGATGGTTATGAGATTATAAATCACATATAAATCACATATAGTTTAACGTAGTTTAACGTAGTTTAACATTCCTACAGCCTAGCAAGTCAATTGGTACAACAAAAGAATCAAGTTGCAACTGAACTAATTAGTGAAGCACGATAGAACTGGAAATTCAAGAACAATATAGTATTATTGTCTTTGTTAGTAAGTTATTTTTGAATTGTATAGAAAAATATTATGTACTCTATCTAATTATATTAGGTAATTGTGGGAATTTAGAAAATTATCATTTATTCAGGAGGATTACCAATTCAGTTACAATTAACATCACACTAACATTAGCTTAGCATTGATTTAGGAATTTATCATTTATAAATATTCTAGAAAGGATTGAACTTTTATCAATACAGTATTACTGGTGTAATTGTAAAGCAGTTAGAATACAATTCCTTCCAATGACATTTATGCGAGACACTATGCAAACATGAAGACTTTCAGCTATAGTAGAGTTAATGTAGATCAGCTGCAGTACAATAGAAGAGGATTTTTCAGGTGGTCCAGTGCGAACATCAGATGTCAACCTATTAATAAGACACACTCAAGCAATTAGATGACTGAAATTGCTAGAAGGAAACATTTATTTTAAACAGCAAAAGGATATAAGTTGTGCATACCTATCTATCACCATACAACGAGACAAACCACGATCAATTGATGCCTTGTTCATCACTATCGCCTCCTTTGTGTTGTAGCCTTCAAATGGCATTATAGCAACAATACTATTTTCCCCACCTCCAAGCTTATCATATCCAACCTGAAATGCCCACACAGACAAGTCCTAAGAATAAAGGGAATTACAAAACCAAGAAGTATGACGGGTTCTCTCTTATATTGTGTGGAAGAATTATTAATAAGAATGCTATTTCTAAATTACACTAACCAGTATGCCTGTCTGTGTTGTCAGCAAAGGGCGTTGAGGATACACTAAGAGATTTAATTGCTTGTCTGTGCGATGTAACTGAAAACCAAGAAACAGTGTTGGTAACTTTCAAAAATCATGACATGTAAAACTAAATTACCAAGTATGTTTTAGAAAATAACACTTTCAATGTATGAACAACAACAAATGGAACATAAAGGTGAAGCATGAAGTTATCAATACAACATGACTAACATCAACTTGAGCTATTTATTTTGTTAGAATACTCAATTCGAGAAGGGTCCTCATTTCAGTATAATGTTCTACAATTCAACCTTTCAAATCTTGTCGATCCAATCAAATGAAGTCCCCGTTTTTTATTTTCCATATCGAGGAGCCTCTGCCATCAAGGCAATTAAAGATTTTATTGTTGATAAGAGTTGTGATGTTTGTTCATTTTTCAAGCTTATTATCCACATTTCTTTTTCTCCTGATTTATAGCAAGAGATCAAATTCAAAACTGTGGGGTCATTTGGTAATCTCTTAATGGGCTGAACTGAACTGAATGATACAATTTTGAATCATTAAGACCGTTTGTTTGGTTTATAAAGTTCAGAATAAACCAGAAAACGAACCAAATTCCAGCCTAATGATTCAGAACTGCTTTTCCTTTTTAATGTGCATGGTTACTTGTCAAGTTGTCATAGATACTTAATTAATTTTTTATTTAAGAACTGCTATACGTTGCCATAGATACTTAATTCCTTTTTTATTTAAGAATTTTTTAAAAAACCTGTTAACATTCGCAGACATTATGTGCCAACTAAGTATCTATATCACTTTTAAAGAAACGAACTTACATATACGCAATTTTAAGGAAATACGAAGTAATGATTTCAAGAAACAACTTGCCTGGTTATAAGCTATATTCCCCATTGCTAACTTCGCTGCAGACTAGAAAATAACAAATAAATAGATATAGACGCTAGCTCGCGCAAACACACACACAGACATATATGCAAGAAGCATTACAGAAAATACACACACAAATACAACTAACACTTCTAAAGAAAAAGAAAAATGGAATCGTGCTATACATTATTTCTTGACTCGTTGTGGTTGACAAAGGGCATCAATCCTGCACAAACCCCAAGTATAGCAAACTGTTCAATTTCAAAATGGGTTGTCTTTGAAGTGGCATCTTTTTCGCACAAAGCAATCTGCAAGGCATGAAATACAAGTTAAAAAAACAGGTGCAACGGATTTCAAAAATAAGAATATATTAAGCAGTAATAGGTACAAAAATACCAATGCGTTGTTTTCCTCGTCAACATCAAGGAACTCTATCAACCCCATTTTCAAAAAACTTTCCAGATTATGAGATCCATCCTTCATAGGAACATAGGTTTACAAATAACATGTCTGTCACGTTTAATAACATTTTTCTAGAAACAAAGAACCACACTTCACATAAATATATAGTACAATCTTACCTTCAAGCTCTCCATATGCTTTTCCTCCATTTTAGATACACCTTTATCAGCAATTATAAGAGGACGACAAACTCGACCACCATCTGAAGCAATGTAAATGCAGTGCTGGCAGAAAATATTATACCCAAGTCAATTGGATGCATATCACTTGAAAGTATCCAGTGTATTAAAAATAGAATTTGACACTTAGAGCAGAACTGCCAATTCAAGATGTAAAAAAAGTTCTATTGGCAGACAAGTATATGACATGATCAGATTTACAAATAGAGGTAATCTTCTTGTCATACAAGGAAAGATTCCAATTTAGAATAACGAAGGATAACTCTAGCAGTAAAATGACATTTGCTACTCCATGGATACTGACTCGCAATATGAACTAATAATAAGCACTTAGTTACCCGGACTCTTCATTTGTTTCGATTACCCGTGTCGGACACTCGACACTCGGACATGGGTATAGACACTTGGACACTTATTTTAGGCAAAAAACATGTAAATTTTTCAGAATATTGCCGAGTCCGACACTTGGATACGAACCCGTGTCCGACACCCATACCCGAGTCCGGGTAA
Organism: Apium graveolens; assembly: GCF_009905375.1. Classification (NCBI taxonomy): domain Eukaryota; kingdom Viridiplantae; phylum Streptophyta; class Magnoliopsida; order Apiales; family Apiaceae; genus Apium; species Apium graveolens. Next base: position 238,648,312 of record NC_133656.1, read on the forward strand.
CATAGAATAAGCATGAAGTAGATGGATAATATAATAGCTTGAACTGCTCTACTGAGATAAATAAAAACTAATGGTATAAAAGGTCCATATTACATAGATTTTACATAAATAATTGGTGTCGTAAGATACAAAGAAATTTTCATTTGTCAAGATCACCCCAACATATATTCATCTAAATGATAGATCTCATAGCGAAGGAAAGTCTGACCAACCAAAATATCCAAAAACTTGAAGTTTGAAGGAAGCTCATACATCCATTTTACCAAGTTGCCACGGTAATAGCTTGAATTCCTCATCAATTATCTTAGATATGGTTAGCCCTCTAACTTCAAAGTCATAACTACTCCCATAGGTCTATTTCTCCCGTCTACAAAGCTCAATCAATTACATCACTTCTAACAAATTTTGTAAAAGACTGCTCTGAACAAGACTAATGTAAGTTATGCACATGAACTAGTATTTCACAAACATATAAAATACCATAACAATAAGGCCCAATTTCGACATAACAAAACCATTTGGTCCTCAAACAGAGCTGCACTTGGACTAAGGTAATAACACTGAGCAATATTACAAACTTGACACTTGGCAACTTGCAAGAAATGAATTACAATAGTAGATATCACGAAAGTAACCTTATCTTGTTGCTAAAAGCAATAATAAGTTATTAGTTATCAAGATTTAAACCACGTCTTCTTGATTAATTTCACTGTATGTCACATGTAAGCTTTCCACCAACAATGCTTCAATTTATAAATATTATTTAATGAAGAAATATATTTGATTTGAGAAAAGGCAGTACAATAGTATAACACTAGCATGTCGATAAATCTCTCTTTTTGTTGTTTTGTTAGGTAAGTCCTCAATTTTCTTACACCGTCGATTTATCAACCGATAACAAGTGGTAAGCCTTTGGAGTTGCAAGTTAACGGAGGCATCAATAGACATATAAATATATAAGAAATAACAGTGATCCAGTGTCTTAGCACGCAAACATAAGAGATCAAGTTTCAACCCACCTTCAACTTCTGCTCATACATTTGCAAAACACTCTCTATACGTATCATGGGATATAGATAAGGGTCACACTTCTACCATCATACATTACTTGTACGTCATAAAGAGAAATCAGTGATACATTCAACTAAGAAACAATCTTACCTGCTTTTCATTGAGGAAAATGCTAATAAAAAAGCTAATTTCACCCCTTCTACGCAACTGTCTCATTTTTTCAATAAATTCCTGAAAAGAAAGCAACAAGTAAATGGATAAAATAAGGAAATGTGCAAGTCAATTACATGCTTCATTTTTATTAATTAAATCTGTTACTCATAGTTGACCTGCGTTACGAGACTACAAATACCTTTGGAGAAGGATGCATTCCAATAATACTCCCATTTAAAAACACGATAGATGAACCTTGCATAAAAGGTCCAGAGAGATATACCACGTCTTCAACACCGAGTTTACGACACTGGAAAATATTCAAGCACGTCATCATATTTTTTTGTTCAAAAATGGTATTACATTTTAGTATCTTAAAAGGATTACGGTTGAGAGACAATCGAACTAAAGCCTGTAATAAAAATTCAAATTCACTGTTTATACATATTAGCATACAATTATTATGACTACCAGCCTTTGGAAGAATATATATGTGGCAATTAATAACACAAGTAACACTGTATCTATTCTATCACTTTCAAGTTAACCATTTACTTGATAGAAACACATGAAATAGGAGAATCGTTGAACTCCAGAAAGCAGAAGCTTTAAGACGGGCAGCCTGAAAAACTTATCCAGACGTACTGATGAGAGAAAACTAAAGAGGTGGCACACGAGAGAGCTTTTAAAAAGAAAAATTGAGTACATTTAGGATCAATCTGAACTTTTAAGAGAGCTACGAGAATGCATAAGAATAACATTAAAATTTTCGGAGAGACATGAGTACTTGAAGGAAAATTCGAATAGTACAAATGAGTATTTCACAGGGAAAAATAGCATATGTAGCTGTAGGGGTGGAACTTCAACCTATTTTAGTATGAAAGTGACTGATTCAGGCGCAAGGCAGGGCTAAGAATTATATGAAAGTACGAAAGTTTCATATTATTATAGAACAAACAGCAGTATGAAAGTTATAATTATAGAAGGAGAACGATGTAGAGTATCATAAAAATTTCAGTTCCTGGAAAACATTGACAAGCGGAAGAAATTAATATGTAGAATCATGTGGAAACTGGTCCTGCTCCAACGGATCAACTTATTCTACCCAATGTAATACCATATCTAAACCTAAGAATCAATACAGCAATTAACTCCATATAGTCAGATAAAAAAAGGCCAGTGTCGTCTTGAAAAAGTAAGTCCCATAAGCATCATAAATCTTCTTGCAAGATTCAAGGATAAACAACAATTACCCGCGAAATTATAGAGCTTTCTTCATGGTAAAATGTTATATCAGTCATCAGAGCCAAGTGTTTCACCAATCCACATGCATCGCCTTGCGGATGCGGAGTTTCTACAGGGCAAAACATCCCATACTGCATTTAAGCATCAATTATCATATACAAGTCATTGATACAACCATATATAATGAAGTAGAAGAAACTTAACCAAACAATCTCCAAATGCTTCTCATAGCAATACCTGGCTAGAATGCAAGGACCGACATCCAGTTACATTCTGCAAGGCTTTATCCTGTGGTAAGATTCTTCTTAATGAACTCAGTGTTGCTATAAAGGAAAATCGCGGAACGACCTGCCCAGAAATGTATATTTAGCTTAGACCCCCTTGCTTCTCATAGAGAGAGATAGTCGTGACATTATCATCATGGAAAAAATGCATGTTTTAATAATAAAAAAGATGAGCAAGAAGGGAATGCAAGACCTGTGTCATCCCTTTAAGGTGCATCCTCCACCTTTTAATGTTCCAGTTTCCCGTAGACAGGGCAAACTCAAGACCTTTGAAGATTATTTTTCTATTAATACACTGGCGAAGACAAGGTGATGGAAATGATAAATTATTCAGTATTAGTCTCAAAAAACAAGATACAAACATAAATTCAACTGGATGGTTACGTTTAACTAGAACCAGTGTTGCATGATATAGCACTTATCATGGACGTAATTACGATTTCATTCTTCAAGTGCATCTAATAAAAAATCATTTCTAATAAACAACTCATTAAAAAAAACTAGATGCAAGAACACATCTATACTTGAGCATCTGATATTGCTTAATAGCTAACACTAGAATTAAAATGAATCAGCTCAAAATAGTAATGAACCATATACGTATGGAGCGATTATCTGAAAATATTTTGTCTTGTTAATTTATCTAATTTTAGGAGTTATTCGACAGGCCCCTTTCGTCTCTTCTCATTATAAAGGGATAGATTATATTAATAGGACATTTACAAAATTTGACAAAAACCCTGCATTGTATAATTCTAAAAGGAGTATATAGTATCCCTCACATCCCATGTAAACAAGCTGGTTCAAATACTCATCAGTACATTAAAAAAAAGGAGTTTTCGCTGACTTACGGTAAATACATCAGCTCTCGGAGATTTCTTTACATGAGAATCATAAAACTTTATTGCATCTCCACTCATTTTCTTGAACAAATCCTACAATATATGTTTCAATGTAAGACTTCTTGTATATAATTGAGAAACCTCTTCCCTTTACGTATTTTGAGCAAAATACAATTGAGAAGTAATACCTCAAAAAGTAAAGATAACAGGTCACCAGGAAGCTCCAATCGTCTGTTTCCCACATAATTCTGCAAGAATGAGAAGTCTTTTCACCGTTGCTTTTACTTTTCATTTACCCATGCACAAATAAATATGTACAGAAGCAAAAATTGATGTATATTTGTACAGCCATTTAATTTCATTTATTATCATAAATATTTTTGTGAGTCGGTCAGTACCAGGTCATCGGTGATGCTCTCTGTATACATGCGCTTCACCATGCGCTTCACCATGAATGCAACAAAAATACATTTTGCGCTAAAATTGTTGCCAACAACCTGCATAGATACAACAAACAATGTGGGAAAGGGTCACATAAAAGAATAGTTGAGTTTTCACTTAAACACTTACTGGGAGGTGACTTAAAAACTTACTGGGAGGTGACAGAGAAAGATCTCGCGGAGGATGTCCAAAGCTCTAACTCCCTGTGCCGACTTTCTGACCTGAAAATAGCAAATAAGTTAAAAAAATTACACCAATGAACATATAAAATTTCATTCACATTCACTATAACGAAAACAAGTGCATGTTACCTACCAATTTTGTGTAACCATCACAAAGATTTAAAAGATTTATAACGTTTGTTCCATTTTGATTTTCTCAAGTATGCCATATGATCTTTTTATCTTCATTTTATTTCTTTTATGTTGAAGTACAATCAAAGATTCTCTTGTTTAATGTAAACAATTTTCATCCGTACTTTCATTGGCATATATTTATCTTTGACTAAAGCTAAAGTACAGCCTATTTGTTAAAATAATCGTTGAAATTCGGTTAAAAATAAAGCCACAATAATATGTAAAACAATCAATGCAAACAAAGTAAACCACCTCAAGGAACTTCAAGGCATCTTTTTGTGTTTTTATTCCACGGATTTTACAGTCCTGAAAATTAAACCGCCATATGAAGAAATAGTTAGTAACTAGTAAAGTAAGAGATCAATATAATTTAATACGAGTTTCAACTTTTGTCTTGTTTTACAAAGAAGAGTAACAATATTCTCTGGAAAAATATTTAAAAGTTCTACATTATATTACAAATATTATTATTTTTTATCCTCTGAATTATTTATGAAATTTTGCTAATAGCAATTCATAGTTTTTTGTCTAAAATTATAACAGAAATCCGTAGATATTTAATATATATATATATATTATAGTATCGCAATGGCTTTATCAACTGGTAAGTATAATAGAGAAGTACAGTATTCTGAAGAAGTAAGATTATCCAATTCCTACCAAACTAAATGCTATTGTAAGTGATCAACGGATGCGTACTTGGGGTTATTATAGAGAGGCGCTACAAACATTATACAAATCAAAATTCATGATTGGGAATATAAATTATCGTGCTAAAATCCTAATATTTTTCCTATCAACTACTACACTTTTTAAGCTTCTTTAGTTAGTCCCAAGGTAAAGATTTGCTTTGTTAAATTATTTACCTGAACAGATAACTCAAATTTGTCAAGATATTTTCTTTCCGGTCCGACCAAATCCCTAATCTCAGAATCAAGCTCCATTCCCATCGCCTTAAAAACTACCATGACGGGAACCTATGTAATCACAATCCGAATAAAAAATTTAACAGTCCTATAGGTTTAAATGCAATAAAAAACAAGAAAAAAATTGGCGAGATACTCACTTCTGTGGAAAATTGACTTAAACTGAGATAAACAATACCATCATCCAAAACTAATACTGCCGCACTTTCCATTGTGCGGGTTCTACTCCAAACTGTAGCTTGAACACTATTAAAATGAAGGGGAAAAGGAAGTAGAAAATTTATCAGTCAACTATATGAGAAACGAAATTATTAATTACGCATTTTCAGCTTTCACAACAGACAATTTTCTTACCGATCCTTCTCATCTCTCCCAATAAAAATCTTATTCCTTGCAAGTTCTTCTCTAATTAATAGAACCTGAAAATTATAAATGAGTAAAATTCTTCTCCCAATGAAAATCTTATTCCTTGCAAATTATTTTTTGTTTCCACTTTTTATAAATTTTATAATTTTCTCATTTTTAAGAAAACTACAGGAAAACTGAGAAAACATGTTCCAAAAGCATAAATAAAAAATTTAGTTATAGAATATATATATATAAATTTATATTATCAATTGAATTTATTTTTGAGATAAATTAAATGTATAAATTACTTATTAAAATAGTAATCAAATTATTATTTTATTGATATGCTTATGGCATTAATCTGGTGTGATTGTGTCAATGACACGAAGTCATGAACAAGCCATTTTGGTAAAATTATTAATAATGGAAAATCTAACATCTAATACATAACAAGTACAAAATTGTTAGAATTTATTTGAATAAACCAAAATTTCAATATGAATTAAATGGTGTTTCACTATACATAATATTGTCAAGCGCACTTAATATTTTTCAAATTAATAAACTAGTGATATTGTTACACCTTATTTTGAAATAAGGTGAATTTGTATCATATGTCCCAATTTAAATGGGTAACTTTGATAATATATCCCTTTTTATTCTATAATTATAAATGTCCTACGGTTAAACTTTAACTCATATAAATATATTTGAGTTATAAAAATTATATATATCTACTAAATATTACTAGAATACCCTTAGATTTACATAAAATTATGTTTTAAGAGATCATCTTGAATGAACCATCAACCGCCAAGTAGTAAAATTAGTTCTCCAAATCATTTCTCCTAATACGTGAGATAGAGATTAATCACATGGTTCTATCGGAGAAAAGAAGCATTGCAAGTCAGGAACTACAATGTCTTGTACATTTAAAATGCAAGAGGTGTTTCTTTGTACAGGTGGTTTAACATTTAACTAACTTTAGTGTATAACTTGGTTGGTTTGACTTAAACGCAAACACCATAATGTAACCACCTATACTAAGTTGCTTTTCAAAGTAGGTCATATATTCAAATTATCCAAGACGTAGAATAATAACTATCACCATAACAGTTTCATATGTTAATTTATGTTATATATTAAAACATTCCACCACTTATTGTTATGTGACAAACCCGGTTGGTTATTTTGCATTTTACTGACCATTTTCCAATTATCAAAATGCAGCCTCCAAAATAAAGAATTTACTATTTGGCATGCATGACTGATAAGGGCGCCATCATGCATACATATATATGGATGAATTTATGTTATGTAGTAAAACAATAGGTTGTAGTCTCGCAAAAGCATTGCAGTTTTCTTGGTTTGAAGCATAAAATATCTATGTGTTTCTGCATATGTAACATCATCTGCCTATCAATACTTGAGATTTCAAATGAGCTGACAACAAATTCGGGCAGAAGCCAATATGAGTATTAAAAGCAGAAGTCACAGCAATCAACAGGATGTAACATGAATGTAACAGTAACACTATTTAATTAACGGCACACAGTGTAAGAGGGTAATTCCGAGATGTCACCATACCACATAATTATATACATGGTCATTAAGGCGCCAAGTCGAGCCTCGATGCCCAAGTACCTTCAAGAAGACTCGTAAAAAGTCGACAATGTGTTCATTGTACATATACTAACAAGATTTTGATACATAATATAACTAAACATATCAATCCTACAATTTAAAAAAGTAATATAATAGTAAGCTCAAATAACCATTGCTACTGTATAATAACATGCATATTCCAAATATTAAACATGTGCAACCAAATAAAGACATAGGTAATATGAATATCCAAGCAATGTTATCCATATATCATGCATACTAACATGCATATTCAAGCAAAGTTATCATCTTAATAAACAAGTTTAGAGTGTTTTATGCATCTAAATGCATATGTATATATTTCTTCTATGTTCTATGTTAATAATCATATAACAGTTTCGTTACGTCACTTTCCTCTGCTATAAACAATTACCTTTTCCTGTCCTTGGATGATAAAAAAACCTCCGGGATCAAGTGGGCACTCGCCTACAACAGAGAGAAACGCTCATCAGTCGGGCACAAAAGTTGCATATAGTATACACTGGTACTTAACACCAAGACACACGGGCAGGTGTACGAGAATGAGACAAACCATGTTTTATGAGCTTTTCTTCATTAAGATCCCGCAAGGGACATGCCTTGCTTTTTAGCATAAGGGGAATCTTCCCAATCATGTGTTGCTTCGTTAAACGCAAAGTCCCGCCTCGATTCCTAAATTCGATATCAACAAACAGAGGAGCAGAGTACCTACAAACATAAGGAAGGATATATACAGCATAAATAAGGGACATAAGGCTATTATAATTCTTAAAAAGCAAAAAGAAAAATGTGACAATAAAAAAACACTAACGTTGATCCAGTCAATCGGCATTTCATTGGAGTGACCTCCCCGCTCACATAAGGATTCTCGGTCGTTGAGGGCCTGCCAACCGTCAAAGTCGCACCTCTAAATCTATAAGAAATCGAATAGAAAAATGAGATACAAACAACAAAGAATAATTAAAACAGCCAACAATTTGATTAAATAAGACACTCATCATCCAAGGACCCTTATAAGCAAGACAGAGTTAATATCTACACATAATTATCAGACCACTGTAACAAGTCATAAAAAACTTGAAAGAGTTGTAATTCTACCTCATATAAACATCCTCGTTCACACGAGAGCGAACAACGGCATGGCTCTTAACAATATCTTGCATATCAGACTCCAAAAACCTATCGTATGAAGAGATGTGTGCTTCAGCTACTTTCCTTGTCTCTGCATAGTTTCTAACCAGGGGATTTAATTCCCCCTTGAGTCTCTCATCCCGTTTCTCCATTACGAAACTGTAACAACAACAAATAAGATGTGTGCTTGTGTGTGTTTGCTTTTGATATATGTTTATATAGTATTACAGTGTGCGTGTATTTATGTGTGATCATACAGTAATATACAATTGTAACATTGTATGGTACTTGTTCCGTTATCATCAATTGTAATGTTACTTGTTCACGTTCCGTGATCATTGTGGGTGATAACAGAACAGTAACATTACAATTGTAACATTGTATGCTACTTGTTCCGTTATCATCAATTATAATGTTACTTGTTCCGTGATCATTGTGGGTGATAACGGAACAGTAACATTACAATTGTAACGTTGTATGGTACATTGTATGCATCAATTATAATGTTACTTGTTCCGTGATCATTGTGGGTGATAACGGAACAGTAACATTACAATTGTAACGTTGTATGGTACATTGTATGCTACTTGTTCCGTTATCATCAATTGTAATGTTACTTGTTCCATGATCATTGTGGTGTGATGATAACGGAACAGTAACATTACAACAATTGTGACAAGTGATGATGATAACGGAACAGTAAGTGTCACTCTCGTTCCAGAACCTTCCCCCTCCTCATCCTCATCCTCATCCCAATCTCAATCGCGTACCAACACAGCGCTGATAGACATGCAAGGCGCGTATGATACCATCGCTGCCACGTATGCCTATCATCGCTGTTGAACACGAGATAAGCGTCTCTGCGACCTAGACCTAGACCTAGACCTAGCCTACTACTTCTAGCCATTTCGATTTAGGGATTGAGTATATACACACACAGACACATATGTATGTATGTAAACCCACTTTTGGGGCTTTTTCATATCTACTCTTTTCCTTTTATAACCCCCTTTACTAGAATATTAAGAGTCATACGACTTTTATTTTCAGTTGACCACTCACAATCTCACAATCATTTCGATTCGGGTCACGTTCCGTTTTACTTCGTACTGACCTATAATTTGTGCGATATACAGATCATTTTTATCACTCGGATAATTTTTAGTAATATATTTTATTTTAAAATTATTAATATATTCATATAAATTTTTAATATTTGAAAAATAAATTGAAAAGTATAATAAGGTATGATAATATATATTTTATGATAATTTGAGGGTTCACTGAAAATAAATAATATATAATATAATATGTTGTTCACTGGACTCGAATTTTAAACCTGTAAAAATTGTTAATAATAAAGAATATAAAATTTTAAATATAATAAACTGTTGACGGGGTTCGAACTCTGCACCTATGGAAACAATTTAAATATTAGTATAATATTATTTTATTATTACATCTAGCCGTTCCAATTTATATGTCTTTAGATTTGATAATTGTTATTTTTCGTACCGAATAATTGTACCGAACAACCGAGTAACTATTAATTAGAGAGTGTTATGCCTATAATATAATATTGTAGGATAAATTTGCTTTAAATTATTCATAATCGATAGCTTACTAAAGTGCAACTAACTCATTCATCCATGTTTGGTACATTTAAGTTTGTGTCCACGTGTACGAAAATCAAAAATGTGTTTTATTAATTTGAAGTTATATTAATGTTAACAAATTTTGATTTGGATTTCGAATATCGGAAATGGCCGAGATTTTATAAAATTAGATTACATAAATAATTTTTGTATACAGGGGGTCATGTGTATGGTCAGACGACGATCAAATTCTTCAAAGAGAGAGACATAATCATTTTGATTATTCGTTCAAATTGATTAATTAGTTAGATTAATTATAAGATATGTGTTAATTAGTAAGTGAAATAAATTACAAATGTCAGCCTGAATATCACAGAGAACAAGAGTGATATTGATGTCTACCTGGCTGAAGAACCTGTCAACCCACTGATGGATAAATTTGATATACTACTTTGGTGGAAGGACAATGCTAGCAAGTATAAGACCTTATCTTTGATTGCCAAAGATATACTTGCTATTCCTATATCAAGTGTTGCTTCAGAATCCGCGTTTAGCACGAGTGGACGTATATTGGATCCATTTAGGAGTTCTTTGAGCCCAAAAATGGTAGAGGCACTGGTATGCACTCAAAGCTGGTTAAAGGGCAGCCATGACAAGATAAAATTCAATAAGTTTCTGGATGAAAGTCATTCTTATGAGTTGCTTGAGTTTGAAGAAGGTAAAATATATTGTAAATTTTAATTTATCTAGTATTCTTCTGCTTTAGTAATTTTTTATATTTTGTTGTTAATACATATTATTTATTGAATATTGTAGATAAAGAAGGCAAAATGAAGGACAGTGCTCCATCAACTGAGAAGACAATGACCAAGATCATCAATGTTATTGATGATTGATTTTCCACCAGTTTAAACTTTTTATTCGAAACGAGAAATAGCTATTGTTTAAACTATTTTCTCAGTTGCTTCTGTTAAGACTTATGGAGTTTAATTTAATGACTGTAATATTTTGGATGACTGTAATATTTAAGTTAAGACTATATTTCATGTTTTCAACTTTTATGGACTTATTTTATATTCTTGTTCAACCCGATTAAAGTAACTCAAACCGACCCAACCCGTCATAATATTAATAGGGTTGGGTTGTATAATTACTCAGGGGTTAATGGGTTGATAATTTTTTAGGCCGAACTAATTGGGTTGGGTCGTAAAATGTTGTAACCCGGCCCAACCCAACCCACGTGCAGCCCTAATGTCAGACATGAGTTTAAGAAACTCAAACAGTGATAGTGGGCTCGTTACTAGGTACAAGGTGACCAGACGAGATAACATCTCACGGGCTGGACTATCAATTGGGAAAGAAAAAAAATTAGGATTACTAATTTAATATTTCATAGTGCTATTAAGCGGTGCACATAATATTTTGTACATGGGTACAAAATAACATGAAAGTTATGAAATATAATTAGGAATATTAATATAAACTAGCTTAAATCTCGTACGATACACGGGTTCTCGATCTCTTTAAGGTCTGGCAATCAATTCAACAATATGTTATTATTAATACTCATCGGGAAGATAAACTAACATCTGAGTCAAATCCTCTACTCTTGAATCCTAGTCTTTAACAACCTCCCCATCCAAATCCTGAAACTTTTGAATCTAATGAGTCATCACCATCCAAAGAACCACTCATGTTCCTAAGAAAACTTTCCTAACCTCTCATGTTAGTTCTATCTTGTCAAATCAAATCCATGTGAAGTATAAGGATCGTGGTTGTCCTACCATCTCTTGGGTCATACGTAATACCTTCATTGATAAAGCTTTACTCGATTTAGGAGCCAGTGTGAATCTTCTTCCATTATCTGTCTATCAAGCTTTGGGTTTAGGTGAATTGAAAAATACTAATATCAATCTTCAATTAGTTGATCGTTCTGTTAAAACTCCTAAGGGTATAGTTGAAGATGTGTTGATTAAGATTGGTGATTTTTTCTTTCCCGTTGATTTTGTTGTCCCAGAGACCGAACCGGTCAAAAATCTAAAAAATCAAATCCCCTTCATTTTAGGAAGGCCTTTTCTTGCCACCTCTAATGTTTTGATTAATTGTAGAAATGATTCGATGAAACTCACATTTGGAAACATGTCGATAGATCTGAATATCTTTAATGTAGGAAATCAACTTAATGAGCTTTTTGAACAACTTGTAGGAGTTAACTTGATAAATAAGGTTATGTCTTGGTCGAATGTTGAGGATAGTGCAATTGAGTCTCTTCTTAAGGAAGATGTTTTGCATGAGTATGAGAGTAATAAAGAATTTCATGAGTTATATAAGAATTTCACTTGTGATGAGATGTTTGAGGAATTGAATGTCATTTGTTCTAATCATGAATCCCAACTTGACCCTAGTTATTTTGATCCTAAGACCGTTGTAAAGAATTCTGTTGGTAAGCCACCCACACTCGATCCTATTCATTCATTTTCCACTCTTGAACAATCTTTGGTAGTTAATAATAAAACTCATCATGTTGTTATTTATAGTAGCAAAGTTCATAACCAAGAATTTCAAGTCATTAATCTGCTTAAATAACATAAGGAAGAATTTCAAGTCATTAGTGCTATGAGTTTTATTTTGATGCATAATTAATTTTCAAATGCAACTAAATTTGAACCTTGCCTGGATGAGGAAATTATCCCAATGCACAAATTTGAATTTTTTGATCTAAGTGATAAATATGTTGAAGCAAAAAAGCTAGGAGAGAAAGAGAATCCTGTTTTTGCAATAGGTACTTTCAATTTTAATGATCTGGAATAAGTTATGTCATGTGATTTCGGAAATTAATCAGTATCTCGAAATTAGATGTTATCGGTGTTGTCGAAGAATACGAGAAGATGTCCAAATTACATACCAGATTTGGAGATAGGGATATTGTGAGATTCAGATTATGTGATGCAAGGTATTTAGAAATGCATAACTGTTATTCCTAGTGGACTAACAATGAGATTTACAGAAGGGGGGTTGAATGTAAATCTCAAAACTTTTTCAGGTTTTGAGCAGTTTATAAAGTTGTGTGTTCAAGAAGAACAAGTGTGAGAATTGCTTTAAGCTAATACAGACAGATATATATTCAAGCACAAATGTAAAGAACACAACAGACCTTAAAAACTTTTCTGGTGGATTTGTTGTTCCACCAGAGATGGTATTTTTAGAAAATCTGTGATTAAACAATGTTGATCACAGCTGCATCCTAGTACAAACTAGATGAATTTTCTCTCAATATATTTCTAAACAGCTCTGGAAAATCTCTCTTCTAATTACTAGCTTCTACTTGGTTTATATATTACCAAGTGTACAAGTGAAAAACAATATAAAAATACAGTAATAAAATAAGTTCTTCACTTGCTTCTTTTCCTGTTCACTCCAGTACTTTGTTGACTATTGCATCTTTGTACTGAAGAAGAACGGCTGCTTTTTCTGTTGTTCCTGAAATTCGGCTACCACATCTCAGTTGTCTCTATCAACCCATGTGCCTCTGTTCGTACGTACAACTACCCCTTATCAACGGCTAATCATCAGAGCATCCGTTGAAGCTTTCATCCGTTGATGCACTCATTCGTTGAAGGATATTATCCGTTGAAGCTTTCATCCGTTGATGCACTCATCCGTTGAAGCTTTAGAGACATCCGTTGAAGCTTAGCTTCTTATCCGTTGAAGGTCTTTGAGTCATCCGTTGATACCACTTCACTTATACAAAATTACAAGGCATGAAGTATTTACAATTGGCCTTCCTATCTGCATATCATCTAGTAGTCAACATGACTCATAGTTTCTCTCAACTTCCAAGAATTACATTTTAAATACAGAGACTGAAATATGCTACAACACTAAACTTATTTCTAAGTAAAGCTACACCATCAACGGATAGCCAAAGTGGTCTTATCTGTTGAGGCTACAGACACTAAATTTCTACTTAAGTATTTTGTTAAACATATCATCAAACTAATGCACATACATTCCTAACAATCTCCCCCTATTTATGTCTATAAGAATTGTAGGCATAAATTCAGGGTTAACTTGATGATAACAAAACACTTAACAGATATATGAATTGAAACTAAGTAGAAATTTAAAAATGCTGCAAAAGTGTATGTACTAGGAGGTAATTGAAGATTTACAGTGTTTCCAAGGACACTCCTTTAGTCTGAGCAGATCATCTTTTTCTTCTTTGTTCCCTGGTTTTCTTTCCTAGCCCTTTGTCATTTTCCTCAATTTGGAGTTGGAGTTGTCTGAAGAATTCAGCTTCATCTTCAACACTGACATCCAACTTAGATTGCATTTCTTTGAGAGTTTCATTGCTGGCAATCTTGAGTTGGTCTTCAAGTCTGAAAAATCTTCTGACTCCTTTATCATCTCTAAATTCCATCAACCAATGAGGTGATTTGTGAATTGTAATTCCCCTTTCTTGAATGAGTAAAGTCCTGGGTAAAGCATTGGGCTCCCTCCAAGTTTTCCTTATATTGGCTATCTTGTTGAGAATTTCAGTCTTGGCAGTTCTGGTAAAGCCAGAATCCTTTTGTATGGCTGAAAAGACTCTTATCAAGGTAGAGTAGCCTTCATCCAGAATCCTGTGGAGAGGCCATGTTCTTTCCCCAGCTCCTTTATATCTGAACACTAATCTCTCTGGTAGTTGTCTGTAGGCAGCTATTCCCCTTACATCCTCCAGCTCATCCAGATAGAGTTCAATGTCTGAAATTTCTTTTATGTCACAGATGTGAACATAGTCATCTTTAGAAATGGGTGACTTAGGCTTAGTTTTTTGTTTTTGAGTGAATTTCTTAGAGGTTATGGGAGGTGTAGATTTTGGTTTTCTTTTCTGTTTCTTTGGTGGTGGAAGAGTGGTTAGAAAGGTAGGCAATTTGATAGTGTCCCAATCAATAGGTTCCTCTTTTGGAATGATTGGTTCACCATGGATGTTTATTGTGGGATCAGCAATAAGAGGTTCAGGTATGGAAGATAGTGGTTTAGATATAGATTTGGTTACTTCAGTGTTATCTCCACTCCTTCTATGTGCCTTGGTCTTTCTTCTGTTTCCCTTCTGCCATTCCTCTCTTTCTTCCACACTCTCACCAAATATACTCCCTAAAACCTCATCTAGGTTTGTAGTCTTGTCTTCACCCCTGACTTCAATCCCTTTTTCTTTTTCAACTAGACTTGACTTTAGCTGTTGTTCAAGCTTTGCTTGTGCTCTTTTGTCAGCCTCTAATTGCTTGTCTTCTTCCTTCTTGGCTATTGAGAATTTGGGATGTCCTTGCATCACATATATGCTCTTTCCCTCTCTAATGATAATAGCTCTATTTCTCCTTACAGCCTCATCCATGGACTTTTTGAGATAGGCAATACTTCTGCCTAAAATCTTGTTCTCATCATCTTTTGGAGGAGTAAAGTCCACTTCTTTTAAAGGATTCTTTGTTGAGTCCTTATTGGATCTTTCATTGGGCTTGAGAATTATAGCTTGTAGTTATTTGGAAGAAGCTTCTCCATCCTTATGACTCCCTACTGGCATGAGCTCCATGTTGATTGGTTCAATTTTTGTGCTGTGTCTCACAGATGTTGATTTGTCTTGTGTAGAACCAAACAACAGTTGCAACCTTTCATCAATTCTCCTCCTTTGCTCTTTCACTTGGATTTCAGCTGCTGCAAGCTGAATCAAATCAATTCCATTAGGCTTGCCCTTGATTTGAATGATTGGAGAAGTAGTGATGGCAGGAACTAGCACTTTAGATATGTTGACTTTTGTAGATGGCTCTCCTTCCCCTTCCCTTTTACTCTCCCCCTTTTTGTTATCATCAAGGAGAGGGGTCAAGCCTTGTGCTTTTGTCAGTTGCATTAGGAGACTGGTTTGAGATTGTTGATTGTGAAGAATGGTGGCCACAGAATCTTCAATAACTTGAACTCTGTCTTCTAACTTGGCCAACCGTTTTTCAGTAACAGATTCTTTCTTCAATCTCAAAACCAAGTCCTGCAATGTACCATAGGGCATGACTGAATCCAATTTATCTGAAGTATAGGTTTTCAAGTCAGCAATATCCTTCCTCAGATCATCCATACCCAGATTCTGCTTCACTTGCTGCAGCTTCATGAGATGCAGTGAGTCCAGGTGAGCTTGAAGGATAGCCTTGATACTTGCATGTGAAGTATTCTGAATGGCCTGTTGAATAGTGTTGATTTGTTTGACTAAAGAGACATTGAATTCCCCTGATCTATACTCCTTAGTCAAGGCCCATTCAGGTAGATTTGGAATTGAACTAGGGCCTTCATCTCCCCCTAAGTCCATGCTTCCATCAAAAGAAATAGAGTCATCATCATCAGAATTTGCTCCAAATTCCTCAGATGGCTCACCAGCTGTAGAAGGCATTTTGTTAATGGCAGCTTTATCCCTTTGAAGAGATTCTGTTGTGTGTACTAGATGTAGTGACCTTTCTGCCTCCTCATTGCCCTGAGCAGCCAACTTTTGATAGGCTGTCACAGGATGAGTAAAAGTGTCAGCATCCAAGGAAATGTTATCAATTACAGCTTTGTAATGTTGCTGAAATTGTCTTTCCTTTTCAGCATCATCCACAATCATTGACTCATTAGCAATGGCTGGTTCCACCCTTGTATCTACTGTACCTGCTTTTCTCTCTTTATCTCTATGTTCTTGCATCAGGGGCTCCCCCTGGCTCACACATCTCACTCCCTCACCTTCACCTACTAAGGTGGTACTCCACTCATTCACTTTTGCCATGCTGGAAGAAATAGCATGCATTTTTGAGCTCTCAATCTCTCCTTTTGCCTGGGAGCAACCCAGCCTCTCACTCAAATTGTCACTCCCTTCCCTCAATCCTAGGAGTGATTGCACAGTATTCATGTCTTCTACACTTGGGTTTAATTCAGTTATTTGTGTAGAGACTGTCAACGGATGTGGAATATCCGTTGAAGGTGAAACTGATGTTATCAACGGATAACTGCTGTTAAGCTTATCCGTTGAAGAACAACCACTTGTCAACGGATGAGTGATATCCGTTGAAGAAGGAAAGGAAGTTGAAGTTGAAAGTGATATAACTGTTGAATCTGTGTAGATTGATTTGAGATATGGTGACACAGATCCTTCAATTATATCTGAAAGAATTTGCGGGTGATCCAACAAATCATCTAATAGATGATGATCACCTGTTTTTGAGTGGGGCTTCTCCCTGAGTTGTAAAGAGGGAGAATCAGGAATTGATGGGAATAACATATCCACATCCAGAGATGGTGATGAAGTGTTTGGTGATTGATGTGTGATTATTTTGAGAGAATGGGGCTGTGACTCCACATTTATTGGAGTCACATCAAACTGAGTTTGAGAAGGCATAGATACAAATGGATGTATCTGTGCAGTGTGTGCACCCTGTGTAGAAGATTGGGTTCTGGCCTTCTTTCTTCTAATAAAGGCTTTTGTTGGTGAGTGTTTGGCTTTAGTGTCCCTCCCTCGTTTGTTCTGTGTTCCTGGTTTGGAACTATTTTCAATAGTAACATCCTTTTGGGAGGATGCTACTAGGGATGTGCTAGATACCTTTTCAACCACCACAGCTTTATGAGAAACTGTGGCTTGGCTAGCTTGGGAAGCACTCAACTTTCCTTCCTTATCCTGGGGGTTTCTTTGATGTTCACCCCTCCCCTCACCACTCACACCCTGTTCACTCACCTCAGGGTTAATAGTTGGTGTTACAACTGTTGTCTTTTGAGAAACAACAGAGGTGGATTTCTTTGTCTTGGATTTTGAAAGTTTAGTTTTGGTGACCTTGGTAGAAATCTGTTGGGGCATCACAGATTTCATGGCCACACTAGAAGATAAAGAAATAGAGGGGTTGGAAGAAGTAGGAGTTGTAGAAGCAATTACCTCACCTACCTGAGGTGCATTCATGATTGGTAAATATACCAATGGCACACTGCTGTTAAGATCCATTCTCTTCAAGTCTGCAAGAACTCTTTTCTCTTGAGCCCAGCACTTGAGTTTATTATTCTCATTGATTATGACTAAACCTTCAGCAACATGGTTAGCCAATAACATAAAGAATCTAGCATAATAGATGTTATTAGGTCTATTAGCTTTGTTACCTAATCTAGTACCTAATTCTAGCATCACATAGTTGCTAAAGTTAAAATACCTATCAGAAACAAGCATATAGAATATATTAACCAGAGATGAAGTTATGGCATCAAAATTACTAATTTTCCCAGAGAAAACCTTTATAAAGGCATCCCCAAGGAAACTCCACTCTTTCCTAAGGCCTTTTCTTCTAATACTCCCTAAATTAGCAGAGTTAAGAGAATAACCTATGGAATCTAACATGCTGGATACATCACTATCAGTGTGTGGTGTCATGGCATTGTTTTCAGGCAATTTAAAACATGCTTGTAAATCATCACAGTTAATACAGTGAGTTTTACCTTTGAGAGTGAAGGAGATAGTCATATCCATGGAGTTGAACTCAGCAGTTGTCCAAATCTCCTCAACTACTTCACAGAAAATTGTTGGGGCTTCCAGCATTGCATAGCTAAGTTTGCAGTTTTTGATGAAGTCCATCATTTCGTGATAGTCTGAGTGGGCTTCATTCTTCTCTACCAAAGCTATGAAATTGTTCTTTTCATAGATGAACCCGGATTGAGACATAATCTTCACGACTGGTGCCATTTTTGTGAGTAGAATTTGCAGAGAATAACTTGAAGTTTTTGCAGAGAGAAAATGGTAAATGCTTGAAATTTTAAGAAAGCGTAAAGTAAAAATGAACAATCAGAAGGACTTATATGCTCTCTCAAATTGATAAACAAAAATATAAAAGAAAGATTTATCAATAAATATGCGTTATGGCTATGGTACTTGTGTTGTCACAAAAGATAGGAATTCTATCAACATGAAGTCCATAGTCAAGGAGTTGGTTCCTCATCCATAACACTTGAGAACAGCAACTTCCAGCAGCAATGTATTCAGCCTCAGTTGTAGAAGTAGAGACTGAATTTTGCTTTTTGCTAAACCATGATACAAGCTTGTTTCCCAGGAATTGGCAGGAGCCTGTTGTACTTTTCCTATCTATTCTGCAACCTGCATAGTCTGCATCTGAATAACCAATTAGATCAAAGCCAGATTCTCTAGGATACCAAATACCTAAATTTGGTGTACCCTTGAGATATCTGAAAATCCTTTTGATAGCAATTAAGTGAGACTCCCTAGGATCAGCTTGGAATCTAGCACATAGACATGTAGCAAACATTATATCTGGTCTGCTAGCAGTTAAATATAAAAGAGAACCAACCATGCCTCTATAACTTGTAATATCTACAGACCTTTCAGTCTTATTTAAT
The DNA here is from genome assembly GCF_009905375.1 of Apium graveolens. Classification (NCBI taxonomy): domain Eukaryota; kingdom Viridiplantae; phylum Streptophyta; class Magnoliopsida; order Apiales; family Apiaceae; genus Apium; species Apium graveolens. The sequence continues at coordinate 238,667,669 of NC_133656.1, forward strand.
TCAAGTTTGGTGGCAGTGGCCATGGGAGTTTTTGCAGATGAACATTCCATTAGGTCAAACTTCTTTAAAAGATCATAAATATATTTAGTTTGACTAATGAAAATTCCATCACTAACTTGTTTAACTTGTAAACCAAGAAAATAGGTTAGTTCTCCCATTAGGCTCATTTCATAATTACTTTGCATTAGCTTAGCAAACTTTTTGCAAAGTTTGTCATCTTTAGAACCAAATATTATGTCATCTACATAAATTTGAACAAGTATACTAGAGCCATTAACATCCCTAAAGAAGAGAGTTTTATCAACAGTACCTCTAGTGAAGTGATTCTCCAAAAGAAATTTTGATAAGGTCACATACCAGGCTCTAGGTGCTTGCTTCAGTCCATAGAGTGCTTTCAACAGATAATACACATAGTCTGGAAAATTTGGATCTTCAAATCCTGGAGGTTGACTTACATAGACTTCTTCCTCTAATTTCCCATTTAGAAATGCACTCTTGACATCCATTTGATAGACTTTGAAATTGGCATGGGCTGCATGGGCTAGAAATATTCTGATGGCTTCAAGTCTTGCAACAGGAGCATATGTTTCATCAAAATCTATTCCCTCTTGCTGAGAATAGCCTTTAGCAACCAGTCTGGCTTTATTCCTTATGATAATGCCATTTTCATCCATCTTGTTTCTGAATACCCACTTTGTGTCAATAGGACTCTTGTTCTTTGGTTTGGGTACCAGCTTCCATACTTGGTTTCTCTCAAATTGGTTCAGCTCTTCCTGCATAGCTAATATCCAATCTGGATCCAATAGAGCTTCTTCCACTTTCTTAGGTTCCTCCTGAGACAGAAAACTACTATACAGACATTCATCTTGAGTGGCTTTTCTTGTTTGCACTTTAGATGATACATCACCAATGATCAGTTCAAAGGGATGATTCTTGGTCCATTTCCTTTGTGGTGGAAGATGTGCTCTAGATGAGGTGGCCTCTGTATTGTCATGATGTGAGACAGAGTGTTGACTAGTTGAAACTCCCCCTGAGTTGTTGGTCCTTTGCAGGGAACTTGGAGTTCTATCAACTGATGATGTAAATCGATTATCCGTTGATGAACCATGATCAACGGATGCTTCATTTTGTACTTCAACGGATGATGCACTATGTCTTTCAACGGATACTGCATTGCTTCTATCAACGGATGCAGTATTTTGTGCATTATCCAAGGGCAAGTTTTGAATCCCTTTTGAAGTGTCATCTCCATCAGTCTCCTCTTCACTATCATCACAATATATCTCAATGTTGTCAAATTTGAGTCTCTCATTATGTCCCTCATCTGTTAGTCCATCAATCTTTTTATCATCAAACACAACATGCACAGATTCCATAACAATGTTGGTTCTTAGATTGTAGACCCTATAAGATTTTCCAGCTGAGTAACCAACAAATATCCCTTCATCAGCCTTTGCATCAAACTTCCCTTTATGGTCAGATTGATTCCTCAGTATAAAGCATTTACATCCAAAGACATGAAGAAAGTTTAGAGTTGGTTTTCTTCTCTTGAACAACTGATAAGGAGTCATGCCTTTAGCTTGATTGATCAAAGAAATATTCTGAGTGAAGCAGGCACAATTAACAGCCTCAGCCCAGAAATATGTTGGTAACTTTGATTCTTCAAGCATTGTTCTTGCAGCTTCAATTAAAGATCTGTTCTTTCTTTCAACAACCCCATTTTGCTGAGGTGTTCTTGGAGCTGAGAACTCATGCATGATTCCATTTTCTTCACAGAACAGCCTTAATGTCAAATTCTTGAACTCAGTTCCATTGTCACTCCTGATATTTCTAACCTTCAAGTCAGGATGATTGTTGACTTGCTTGATGTGATTGATAATGATTTCACTTGCTTCATCCTTTGATCCAAGAAAATAGACCCATGAGAACTTTGAGAAATCATCTACAATCACTAAGCAATATCTTTTTCCTGCAATAGACAATACATTGACTGGTCCAAACAAATCCATATGTAGCAGCTGTAATGGTTCATCAATTGTTGTTTCAAGCTTCTTTTTGAATGATGCTTTCCTTTGTTTGCCTTTTTGACAAGCATCACACAAACCATCCCTTGAGAATTCAACTAGAGGGATTCCTCTAACTAAGTCCTTTTTGACTAGATCATTCATTGTCTTGAAATTCAAGTGGGATAGCTTCTTGTGCCATAGCCAACTTTCAACTGAGCTTGCTTTGCTGAAGAGACAAGTAATGGATTCTGCATCTGTAGAGTTGAAGTCAGCTATGTACACATTTCCTTTTCTAACTCCAGTTAGAACCACTTTGTTGTCTTTCTTACTAGTGACAACACAGGCTTCAGAATTGAAGGAAACTGTATTCCCTCTATCACATAGTTGACTGATGCTCAGTAAATTGTGCTTGAGACCATCAACTAATGCAACTTCATTAATGATGACATTCCTTGTTGAAATCAAGCCATATCCCATAGTAAACCCTTTGCTGTCATCTCCAAAGGTTATGCTAGGGCCAGCTCTCTCCTTGAACTCTGTGAGCAGGGAGAAATCTCCTGTCATGTGTCTTGAACAACCACTGTCCAAGTACCATAGATTTCTTTCATTTCCCTGCACACCATAAAATCAATCAATTTGATTTTGGTACCCAAGTTTCCTTGGGTCCATTCTTGTTAGCCTTTCTCCTAGACTTCATTCCTCCTGCATCTTTAGACTTAGGTGAGTTTGAGTCAACCTTGGTCTTAGATGTAGTTGGTTGAGGTGTAGGGTTAGTCACAGAATCATTTAGCACATTTGTAAAATTATTAGGCATTGATTGTGCAAACATGTTATTCCACATGGGCATATTGTATGGCATTTGAGGCATACTACATGCAGCAAGATAAGGATTGTTAAAATATGGCATGTTTACAAAATGTGCATAAGGATTTTGTTGAGACATAACAGGCATAGCATGCAGAGGTGATGCAGACATATTAGGCATAGAAGAGGGTACAGTTATGGGAGTCTTCTTAATGGATTTACAATTAGCAGATAGATGATTAACACTACTACAATGCACACAGCTTTTTCTAGGAGCATACCTATCAGGTGTGTAATTGTTGTGTTTATTAATTCCTACCTTCCCATTTCTGTTGGATTTTCTTTTAGATTCCTTTTTATCCTCAACCATCTTGAGCCTATTATTTAACTGTTCTAAGGTCATGTGCCCTACATTCACCTTACTGACATCTTTGGATGTGCTTGCTTCTTCTTTGACAAAGTTCTTTGAAGTTGAACCAAACTTTTTGTTGAGTTTCTTTAGATTCTCTCTTTTAGAAACATCTGCCTGTTTTAATTGAGGAACCTTCAACGGATGCTCCTTATCTTCCTTCAACGGATAACTTTCATCATCCGTTGATTCCACATCCGTTGACAGCCCATCAATTAATTCTAGTTTCTTTTTATTTTTATTCCAGGCAGTTTCACAGAATGATTCAATTCCTTGGACCTTAGCAATTTGAGCACTTACATCCCTAGATGTCTTCCAGGCTTTAATCACCTCTTGCTCTTTCTCTAATTGATTGGAAAGTATTTCTACTTTCTTAACAGATTCAGCTAGTTCATTTTCAACAGATATACAATGCAACTTAGTTTTCTCTAGGTCAATCATCTTATCTTCTAACAAAGCATTTCTATTACTTAAAAACAGATTGTTCTCTTTAATCCTACTATTTTCTTTAGCAAGAGATTTAAGAGATACACGCAAATGATACAATTCAGTAGACATGTCATTAAAGGCATCATCGCACTCTTCTTTAGTAAGCTGTGTTAAGTCAGTAGTGATTACCTGATTGCTTGATGAACTAACTTCATTTTCTTCAGAATCAGCCATGAGAGCAAGGTTGACATACTCCACATCTTCATCCTCTTCATCTCCATTAGCTGCCCAGTCCTTTTCTTGAGTAATGAAAGCCCTCTCCTTTTGCTTGAGCAGATCAAAATATTTCTTTTTGTAATCTACTTGTTCAAATTTCTTCTTTTCAGAAGTTGGCTTTCTGCACTCACCTGCAAAGTGTCCACTTATACCACAATTGAAACATTTGAACTTGGATTTGTCCACAGTGTTTTTGTGAGGTTTAGTGGCTCTAGTGTTTTTCTTGAATTTCATCTTTGCAAATCTTCTGGACAGAAATGCAAGATGCTCATCAATACCATCTGAGTCATCTTGGCTGGAGTTGTCTTCATTTTCAGCAACTTGCTCTTTCCCCTTGCTTGATTCCTGACTTCTTATACCATCTTTGGAGTTTGATGTAGATCTCGCAGTTTCTTGTCTGCATTTCCTCTCATTTTCAGCTATCAATGCAACTGAACTTCCTTTCTTTCTCCCCTTCTCTAATACCTCATCCTGTTCCAGCTCTAGTTCATAAGTCTTCAAGATTCCATACAATCTTTCAAGAGTGAAGTCCTTATAATCTTGAGAGTTTCTTAAGGAGACAGTCATGGGTTTCCATTCCTTTGGCAAGGATCTTAAAAATTTAAGATTTGAATCCTTTACTTGGTACACTCTTCCATACAGCTTCAGTCCATTCAACAGCTTTTGAAACCTATTGAATGTTTCATTTAAAGATTCATTTTCTTCAAAATGAAAGTATTCATACTGTTGAATGAGAAGCTGCATTTTGTTTTCTTTCACTTGTTCTGTACCTTCACACAGTAGTTGAACTGTGTCCCAAACCTCTTTGGCAGTTGTGCAATTTATCACATTATCAAACATATCCATGTTAAGACCATTAAACAAAATGTTCATAGCCTTCTTATCCTTGTGGACTTCTTCTGTGTCTTCCATTGTCCATTCTGCTCTAGGTTTTGGAATGGATTGACCAACAGCAACTGTGGCTGTAGCAACTGTGGCTACTTTGTGGGGAATGTGAGGACCATTCTCAATGCAGTTTACATAACCTTCATCTTGGGAGAGTAGATGAAGGTGCATTTTCACCTTCCAATGGTGATAATTGTCTTTGTCAAGAACTGAGATCTTTACTCCAATATCCTTCTTACTCATCTTTGTTAGATTCCAAGATCTTTAAACTCTTTGTATGTCAAGAGCCTGCTCTGATACCAATTGTTATTCCTAGTGGACTAACAATGAGATTTACAGAAGGGGGGTTGAATGTAAATCTCAAAACTTTTTCAGGTTTTGAGCAATTTATAAAGTTGTGTGTTCAAGAAGAACAAGTGTGAGAATTGCTTTAAGCTAATACAGACAGATATATATTCAAGCACAAATGTAAAGAACACAACAGACCTTAAAAACTTTTCTGGTGGATTTGTTGTTCCACCAGAGATGGTATTTTTAGAAAATCTGTGATTAAACAATGTTGATCACAGCTGCATCCTAGTACAAACTAGATGAATTTTCTCTCAATATATTTCTAAACAGCTCTGGAAAATCTCTCTTCTAATTACTAGCTTCTACTTGGTTTATATATTACCAAGTGTACAAGTGAAAAACAATATAAAAATACAGTAATAAAATAAGTTCTTCACTTGCTTCTTTTCCTGTTCACTCCAGTACTTTGTTGACTATTGCATCTTTGTACTGAAGAAGAACGGCTGCTTTTTCTGTTGTTCCTGAAATTCGGCTACCACATCTCAGTTGTCTCTATCAACCCATGTGCCTCTGTTCGTACGTACAACTACCCCTTATCAACGGCTAATCATCAGAGCATCCGTTGAAGCTTTCATCCGTTGATGCACTCATCCGTTGAAGGATATTATCCGTTGAAGCTTTCATCCGTTGATGCACTCATCCGTTGAAGCTTTAGAGACATCCGTTGAAGCTTAGCTTCTTATCCGTTGAAGGTCTTTGAGTCATCCGTTGATACCACTTCACTTATACAAAATTACAAGGCATGAAGTATTTACAATTGGCCTTCCTATCTGCATATCATCTAGTAGTCAACATGACTCATAGTTTCTCTCAACTTCCAAGAATTACATTTTAAATACAGATACTGAAATATGCTACAACACTAAACTTATTTCTAAGTAAAGCTACACCATCAACGGATAGCCAAAGTGGTCTTATCTGTTGAGGCTACAGACACTAAATTTCTACTTAAGTATTTTGTTAAACATATCATCAAACTAATGCACATACATTCCTAACAATAACTATATATAATCTCTTCAATATCATAGTCAATGATGCATTCAAATCTCATTTATTTATATTTATTTAGCAATCCCGTATTTGTAGCAACCGCCACAAAGTTGGTGTCTGGGGAGATCTTACAGTGGAAGTAAATCCAGAATATCTCAAGTTTGAAGGCCAGAAAAATGTTATTGCTATTCTTTCGAGCATAAAAATGTGTATATAACAAGGTATATTTTTATGCATTTTCTAATGTATTTATTGATTCATGAATCACTTTTTATTTTAGTAACATGATTCAGTTATACTGCGTTTAAAAGTTTTAAGTAATCATTTTTTTGGAACAAATGCAGTTCAACTTAGCACATTGCCTTCCTTAAAAGTGTACTTCAACCTCAATGACGACTCGGTTATTGAAATGAGGCAACGATATTGAACTATATTTTATAGGAACTTTAAGTTTTTTAATTTTCTATAACGATAATCCAATTTAGTTTTCTACATAACTTTATCATTGTTAAATTATAGTTCATTACTGGCTTGAACTGTTGCATACATAACTTATATCTGTAATAAAAATATAACCTTATCACATACTGGTATTTTTTAAGATTCTCTTATATATAAACTATCAATAAATTATTAATGTCTTTATCGATTCTATATATGGATTAGCAGTTGAATTAATTGAAATGAGGATGTAAATTTACTAGACATTAACTTATATTTGTAATGAACATAATATGTTTAAAACACATACTTGAGGAAGAAGGTTACAAGCCAACACATAATGACAATGATCAAATGCTGAAGTGCCGATAGTATCACCTTTTCAGCAGTTGTCCTTAGAGGATTTGGATGTCAACATATCTGACAATATAGAGGTTCAGTTTTCTACAAGCTTTACATATTAATTGCAAAATGAAGATGATTAATGTACATCTACTGTGTCAAAATATTTTATGTATTTTATATGTGTGTAGAAGAAGATATTCTCAACTTTTACCATCTTGAAGATTGAAGATTTTAAAGACCGGTACTTAGCTGCATGTCATAAATGTCAGTGTGAAGTCTTCATTGTTGGAAAGAGATTTAACTGTGAAAAGTGTACTCGCAAAAGCCCTGTTGCAGATAAAAGGTTCGTAAACAAGGAGTGCCTGTAATGTTAAATAATATGTTAAAGAATACTTAAATCTGCATTTTATATGTGCCAATATTTTTTTTGCACTAAATATGCCAATTTTTTTATTATCATAGGTTTCGCATAAAGGTTAACGCATGAGATTCTACATTTAGTTGTATTGTTGTTCTTATGGACCGTGTTGTTAAACGATTGATAGGCTTCAGTGCTTCAAAGTTATACCTTGATCAATCTAATGTGAGATTATAGTTGATGCTAATCCCATTTATAGCATTATTTTTATTTCTATAGTTTTATAGTTTATTCATAATTATTAAAGGATGAGAAAGCTGCGAGAGTTGTTCCTGCTTTGCTTCATACCATATGTGGGAATGAGATTACTGTCACTATAAAAGTGATAAAAAATAGGGAGAAGGAAGGTGAATTTGATATACATGTTGAAGACGTATATGATCCATCTACGTCACTTACCTCCAATACTGAATCAACTCCTAATGTTCCATATCCATCTTTTGATTTGACTGAGGTTAGGTTTATAGAAATTAACATTTTGTTTATAGATTTGAATTCGCATGTAATAATGTTTCTCTCTTTTCCATATCCATCTTTTGATTTATGTTTATAGGTTTATTGATTTGACTGATCTGCCAGATCAGTGAACAAAAAGATCAAAATGGTAATGTTTAACGAAACCAAAACATCCTAACACAAAGAGGGCCTCTTTTACGGTCCTAAGTTTGATTCAGTTACTTGGTTATGAAGCAGAACTATATAACCTAATCCAATTTTAACTTTTTGCAGGAAAAGTGAATCTCTTGCTGCATCATGGAGCCATATGAGAAATGAATCTCTTCATGTTAAGCAGACTAAAATAAGTGAGATGTGAGTATGGTCAGTTATGGATCATGTACTTCTCCATGATACACTGCTATTCTTTTATTTTAGCTCTCATATTGTGTTTCGTTTAGACACATTTATTTTACCTTTACATTTTACATTATCGTTGGTTTTCGAGTATTTGACCACTATTTGATATCATTAATGTATTATATTCTAGCTTATTTTAGAGAAGTGTACAAACCAACAGTCTTGGATTTCCTTTTGAAATTGCCACACTTACAGTCCATTCCCCATTTTCTGTCCCTAAAGTTATCTTCTCACCAGGAAAATAATTCTATTTGAAGGACTGATATGTTTAGGAATTTACTGAAAGTAACACAAGTTTAATAATATTATAGTATGTTTTTTTGTATATAAATTTAAAAATTTACAAACACATATCATACCGGCCCATGGCATGTTATTTGTTGAAAAAAATAAGATGTTTAGTTCACTCTCCTTGCAAGATGTCCAGTTCATTGTCTGCACTCTGTTGTCTCATGAAGAGCAATATTATCTTGATATTCTTGGACCACAATGCCATGTTCCGCATCTGGAACTCAACTATTCATGTCATTTTTTGTACTTACTAATCATCAATTTACGAAAATTCGGATAGCACGCGTAGTGCGCGGGCAAAAATCCCTAGTTAAAAAGAACAAACCTTGATTATTGCAGCTCCCCATGCTAATCCACATTATTATGGTTTGGTTAGAATCCCAAATTAAAGTAATTAAGAATTAATGAATTTTCAGGAAACCAAAGCTATTCTGCATTGTTGTTCGCATTTGAAAATTAATTTTGTCTTGGTATATGTTTACATTGCATCAAGTTTTTCAATAATTTTATTAGACGATAAATAATTTAATAATATAAGATAAAATTAGAGTATTCTTATTGTATTGCTAGGTATTTTACTAATTCTATTATGATAAAAATAATAATAATTAAATATAAATATAAATGTAAATGTAAATTTGTATTAATCAAATTAAATTAATATATTAATTGATCTAAAATTTATATGTTATATGCCCTCAAATTCAAAAAGTATTTTAATTTATAATAAGATTAGAAAAATATGTCAGTTACACATTATAACCATTGCATGCGAAATTATGAACAAGACACTTAGACACGTGATTTTTTGCATGAAATTCTGACAAGACACGAAGGTTTTTTAAGTGTTACACTATCTTACATGTTAAATTATGAACAAGACACGTATGTTTTAAAATTTTACATGTATATGTGTTATTTCATGTATGGTCCATTCTTTTTATTTAAGAAACGTATATATTCCTTGTTCTTTCAAAAAATATATACAACTTTCGTGGTCTAGTTTCAGATGATATGTAGCTTTTAATGGTCTTGTTTCTTTATGCACAAATTGTCAAGTATGTTTATAGATCGACAAACACTTATATGGTCATGTATTAATACTGATATTTGCTAAAAAATTTTGTTATTTAGAAGATCATACTTTGAGTTTGAGTTTACTTAATTTCTTTTTAATATGAAAAGCTTGTGCTGCAATAATTAAACAAATTTTACAATACTAGTCACACAAAGTTAATACCTTCAATTTTTTTGGTGGTTGTGCTTAACGTGCTGCAAGTTTCTGTGTGAAGCTCATTTTAATTTCAAGCATTTTAATTCAAAGCCCGATTTGTATAAGTTTCAAGTTGATGATCCGTCGAACAACACATTGCAGAGACCTATCAGATTGATATTGAACTTTGATGTACATAGCCAGCAGGTCTGCAGAAGGTTGGTGTGTGTTGAGCAGTGCTCTTTGAGCTTCCTCTTGCTCAAGAGTAGCACTAGCAGTTTCAACAGTAGGTAGTGGGTTACACATAAGTAAATTGTTCCTCTGAGTATTAAACACCTCATTGAGACCGTTAAGAAACTGAAATAGTCTTGATTTCTCTTTTTGTGTGTTTATGTTTTCTAAAAGCTTAATAACATCAGTTTGTGGGTTTGCAATATGGGAAAGCATGTTCATAGAGTCTAATTTCTCCCATATAGTTTTCATAGAGGTATAATATCCAGTGATGGATTGGGTGTTTTGTCTTAAAGCATAAAGATCTTTACACAACTTGTATTTTCTGGACCCATTGGTTAAAGCAATTTTTTTTTCTAAATTAATCCAAATATCTTGTGTAGAAGTCGTATACATAATAGATTGCATGATGGTTGAAGAGACATTACCAGTGAGTCATGCCATGACCATGTTATTGCAAGTATCCCATAACTCTGCCTTAGAAGGATCATCAGTGGGAAAGGGTACTGTGCCATTAACAAACCCAAGTTTTCGTTTAGAGGACAGGTTGATCTCCATGGATCATTTCCACGCCCTGTAGTCTGAGCTCCCTTGCAGCTTATCCACTTGGATTGAGTTTGCATTGTCTGATGGATGTATAAACAAAGGGTTCACCATATCTTGGTAGGTGATACGATTTGTAGCCATATTAAGAGATAAGAAAATGAGAGATGAGAATGAAGGAGGGTAGAGAGGAGAAAAGAGGCCCAAACAACAAAAAACAAACAAATTGAGAGTAAGAAAAGAGATTTGGAGGAGGGTGTTAGAAAAGATAAATTTAGAGGGTTTTAAGAAGAATGAAAGGATCTTGTTATTCAAGGCTCTGATACCATGTAGACAATGTCAAACTGAGTTATAGATAATATTAACACATCAAGATTCAAGAACCAGGAGAAAATATGAGAGATAAGGAATGGGAAGGAGAAAATTATTATTTCACTTGTCATGTCCATGATATGGTCAATCTTATCCTTATAACACCTCACACATAGATATCAGAAAAAAGGTATTAAACAGTTATCTAACAACCTCAAATAAGACCAATCTGGAAATACATATCGTCCCTACACAGCTGAATAAATAGCAAACTACAGTTGGAAATGAAAAGAAATAATAAGAGCCAATTTCTTTAATATATCCTGCTTTCGAACTCTTGTAAACAAGAACAATAAACGAATCCTACTAGTACGAAATCTAATCCTGACTAGCAATCACTTGCTAAAACTAAATATCACTACTTTGTATAACAAAGTTGCAATCACTTGATGAACACGTGTACTGTTTGAATTCGTGTTAAAGATATCAATTTATATACTAGAACTGAATTTGGTATAGTGACTTGAGAATTTAAAATATTTTTTTATGGAATTTATTCGAATACATGAGTCATTGCAGCTAATCCCTATGTCATTTGACATAGTACATGTAAAATTATTGGTGAATCAAACATTTACTATTTAAATAAATGCTCTTATATCTCGTAATATTTAAGTAATTATAAAATATTAATGAAAAATATTTATAGAATTAAGTGCTAGAAAGGATTTATTTGTAAATTCTTTATAAATTAAAAGAATTGATCAATTCTTGATAATATAAATGTCCGGTCAATATAATATTTATACAAAACTTAATTTTATTTTTACGGTGGAGTGGTCTTTTCATAAAATGCTAGAATTTTTATTATATAAGTGATATTTTATTATAGCCGCTTAAATTTTTGAATGACATTATTAAAAAATATTTGTATGATTAACTTTCGAAAATCCAGGACCAAAATTGGTATCCGGAAATGTTTAAAGTTTGTCTAATTTATTGAAATTGTTTTATAAATAAAAGTCAATTATACTACCTAAATGTGTTTTTATCAATATTAATAACATGAACATGCATTTGAAAATTAATTTTGTCTTGGTATATGTTTACATCGCATTAAGTTTTTCAATAATTTTTATTAGACGAGAAATATTTAATAATATAAGACAAAATTAGGGTATTTTTATTATATTTCTAGGTATTTTACTAATTCTATGATGCTAAAAATAATAAAAAATTAAATGTAAACGTAAATTTGTATGAATTCAAATTAAATTAATATATTAATTGAGCTATAATTTATATGTTATATGGATTCACAAAGTATTTTATATCAATTCAAAGAAAGCTATTTTAATTTATAATGAGATAAAAAACATGTCAGTTACACATTATAAGTTGCATGCTAAATTATGAACAAGACACGTAGTTTTCTGCATAAAATTTTAACAAGACACGTAGGCTTTTTAAGTTTTACACTATATTACATGTTAAATTATGAACAAGACACGTAAGTTTTTAAATTATACACGTATATTACATGTTATTTGATGTATGATCCATTCTTTTTATTTAAGAAGTGCATACCTTCATTGTTCTTTCAAAAAATATATACAACTTTCAGTCTAGTTTCAGATGATATATAGTTTTTAATGGTGTAGGTTCTTTATGCACAAATTGTCAGGTAAGTTTATAGACCGAGAAACACTTACATGGTCATGTAGTAATAGTGATATTTGCTTCAATGTTTTTGGTGATTCTGTGTGATGAGTTAATTATTAATACTCTGCCTAAATGCTAACAAGTTTCAGGGTGAAGCTCTTTTTAATTTCAAGCATTTCAATTTCAAAGCCCGATTTGTATCAGGTTTCAAGTTGATGATCTCGCTATTTTATGTAGAACATTTTCAAACTTTATGCAATACTTCTTACAATTTAACAAATAAACTTCAAGTATATTTATAAATTGAAAGAAAAAAGAGTTCTTAGTAGTAGTTTTGTTCAAAGTCACTGAGATATTGTGTACTGAAGTTTCATATAATTTATGATATGACAGGAGATACAAGTGAAAACTTAGGAACTTGATTAATCATGGATGAATCTGAGGAGATCTCGCAACAAGAAAACATAAGTACTGGAAGTGCAGATCAAATGGCCAATGTTCCACCTGCCAACGTTAGTGTTCCAGTGATTTCGACAATGCAACCTCCACCTGTCTCCTCGTCTGATCAGCATCAGCTGGCAAATCAAGAAGCTCAAGCTCAGCATCTGCAATATGTACGAGAACGGCTTAGGCAATATTGGGCTAACCAAATGCAAGAAATGAAACCGGAGGACTTTAAGACACATAGCCTCCCAATCTCTCCGATAAAAAGGATAATGAAAGCCGATAAAGATGTTAAAATGATAGCGAAGGAGACTGCAGCTGTGTTTGCTAAAGCTTGCGAGATGTTTATACTTGATTTGACTTCACAGGCTTGGATCAACACTGAAGCAGATGGAAGAAGGATAGTTCAAAACAAAGATCTTGCTGCAGCAATTAGTAAGACAGATCTGTATGATTTTCTCGAAGACGTGATTCCAAGAGACCAGTTAAAGGAACAGATTTCCAAGGCCACAAACTCAAGGCAACAAGTTCCTCAGCAGCATGGAGTTGGATCATCAAACGTTGGAGGTCAGCAACCTCCAGCATTTATGCCTTTGTATCAGTCAGGACCACAGAACCAGCAATCATCTGTGTTCGGGCCTCACTCTCAGTATCAGCAGAACCAGCAGCCATCTACACCTTGGCCTCAGGCTCAGTACCAGCAGATTCAACAGCAGCAGCCATCCACACCTTGGCCTCAGGCTCAGTACCAGCAGATTCAACAGCAGCCATCTATGCCTTGGCCTCAGACTCCGTATCAGCAGAACCATCAGCCATCCACACCTTGGCATCAGGCTCAGTACCAGCAGATTCAGCAACAGCTATCTATGCCTTGGCCTCAGACTCCGTCTCAGCAGAACCATCAGCAACCATTTATGCCTTGGCTTCAGGATGAGGATGAGATAATCCCGGACCAGGACCAGGAGAATACACTGCAAGCGTTTCTGTCTTCGCCTCAGGATGAGGATGTGTTAATCACGGACCAGGAGAATCCAGGGCAAGCACTTCCTTCTTCGCCTCAAGATGAGCTGCTCCCGGACCAGCAGCTAAACGATAATTAATAATGTCAGGACTTATTATGGAATAATAAATCTACTTTGCATGGGAAAGTAGAGTTAGACAGAAACTGTGTTCCTAATATGTTTGGAGTTGTTTAAGTTCATATGTTATTCCCTGCAATTTCCTTTGTTATCTGTACTTTTACCATTGTGTAACTTGTATCTGTACCGTTACATCAGTAAAACGTCAAATTCTGTCGTTCATCTTCTTTTATGGGATAATATTTTACAAAACTGAAATTATTTTAAAAAAATTAATGTCAGTTTCTCTTTAGAAACTGCAAAAGTGATGCAACAATACAGCCCTTTGTGTTCCACGTAGTTCACAAGAGCGCTCCACGTATGTGTATACGTGGAGGCGTAAAACAAGTTTGAGTGACACGTGCTACTCATGCAGCTCCTATTTATTTCTTCCTCTCTTCTCCTCCATCTTCAGAACTTGAACTCACTTCTCTTCATTCATCTTCCAGTGTTTCTTTGTTACTGGTATACTTTTCTATTTCTTCTCTTTTCTTTGAACAATATCTTTAAATTGATTTTGAATTTGTCAACAATAGTAGTTTGAATTGTATCTTAGAGCCTATTTATGATGTATGTGTACTTGATTTTATTTTATGTGCATATGCTCAAAAATTGACGAGAGATCCACATCAGGCCAGACAGGATCTCTAATAAACTCGACTCGACTCGCCACGGCTGTCTTAATGTTAATATGGTTGCGTTAACGTTTAACGTGTGTTTATTAATGTTTTTATACTTGTGACAATACTCATTAGTATCTCAATCTTGACAACAGTTTTAAGGCTTCACTATGGACCAATCGGAACAAAGTCAGGAACAGCAGCATGTCAGTAACGGTGCAGGCCAAATCTCCAATGGTACCCTCGCATATGCTCAGGCACCCTTTGTACCTACCAGCTCTCTTAATAATATTCCGGTCTCAATGCCCACTTATCCTCCGGGAGCATTTCCATCTCAACACCAGCTCGCGGAAGCTCAGCGTCTACAACAACAGCAGCAGCGGATCAAATCATTCTGGGACGAGCAAATGAAAGAAGCTGAGCAAGCAGCTGACTTCAAGAACCATGTGCTCCCTCTTGCACGAATCAAGAAAATAATGAAAGCTGATGAAGATGTGAGAATGATATCCTCCGAGGCTCCTGTGGTATTCGCAAAGGCATGTGAAATGTTCATCTCGGAGCTAACTATGCGTGCTTGGATGCACACTGAGGAGAGCAAAAGGAAAACACTGCAGAAGAATGATGTTGGAGCTGCAATATCTGGAAACGAGACATTTGATTTTCTTGTAGATATTTTGCCAAGAGATGAGGTGAGAGATGAACCTCATGGTTCAGCTAGTGAGCCTATTCCGTGTTACTATCAGCAACAAAATCAGATGCAGCAGCTTCCACAGGCTGCGGATTTCGTGCCTTGGCCTCAGCAGCAGCAACAGAACCAGCAGCAACAGAACCACCAGCAGCAGCAGAACCAGCAGCAGCAGCAACAGAACCAGCAGCAGAATCAGGGTAATAATATTGACAGGTTTTGAGGGGAATTTACTGCATCAGCATCACACATGAAGAGTTATCTTCAGAATTGAGTGATGTGTGTTAGAGGAAGGTCCTTTAAGCTGGTCAGTATACTTAGTATGAGTTCTTTGATATTTCTTGTTATACAAAAGGAAAATTAAGATAATTAAATTTCCTATATATAAAATAAAAGATGTACTTTTGTCGCAAAAGATTTCTTATATAGAACATCTACTATCTCCGTTAATTATCAAGTTGACCATTATATAATTACTAAAATTTAGAACAATTTTGAAGTCTTAAATTGACTACTTTTAAGTAGGTGAGTCTCAAATTGGCCACTTTTCAAGTTAGTTATAAGCTAGACATCTCAAATTTATTATCGAAAATTAGTATTTTTGTGCAAAAAAATGATCAATTTAATACCCCGAATTAATAAATGATAAATTTGATATTTTGCTAGTTATATACCGGTAAATTTGATATTTAACCTTTTTACTTTTAATTCTTATAATATCAAATGTTAATAAAATCATTTGACTTTTAACTAGTATTTCATAAATTATTAGGCAAACATGAATTTATATTCCACTAATATAAAAGCACGCAAATAAAAGAAAATAGGACTTTTTTCAAATATACCCCAATTGTAAAAAAAAAGAATAAAAATAAGTGTAATATTATATGCAACATAAAATATAATGCAATTTTTTTTAACTTAATATGCAATTGTTTTCGACGTGTATTTTTTAAAATAAATTTAAAAATATGGTTAGTTTGGATAAATTCCCAAATAAAATATTGATCTTATTTTTATTTTCTTATCAAATATCTATAAATGAATCTAATTTATAATCCAACAAAATCTAAATTTATAAGAACAAGTTTAATTTTAAAGCAATCAAATATATTTTTATAATTAGATAAAAAATCCGACCCGATCTCATCCAAACCCGACCCATATTAAAAAGGAATATACTGATTTCTTCCTAATTTGTTTTGCATTCTCTCATTTGTCTTTACCTACTTGGACATAACTATACCACCACCTCCACACCTTTCATCCTCCATTAAAAAACACACACATAAACACACATATTTTACACACACATTTGACCAATCTCTCCCTCCATTAATCTACGGAGAAAACAAGAAACCCACCTTACATACACACAAACCATCACCATCTGTGTGTATAATTTCTTGATTTCTGGATAAAGTTTGGATTTTTATAATATTTTCTTGATTTTCTGATAAAGTTTGGATTTTTATTTCAAGAAATGGAGAGCCCATTTAAAGCAAACATATTGAAAGGCAAAGTAGCTTTGTTAACTGGAGGCGGGTCGGGTATTGGGTTTGAAATTTCGACCCAGTTTGGTAAACATGGAGCTTGTGTAGCTATTATGGGTCGACGTAAGTCTGTTCTTGATTCTGCTGTTGCCTCTCTTAGATCACTTGGTATTCAGGTACTTTTTCGTAATCTCGATAAAATAATATTTTTTCCCCGTGCCAAGTTAATAAAGATTTACTCCATGTGTCCCATTTTAAGTGCACTTTCATTTTTTCACACGTAAATTGAGGTATAAAAAAATATAGCTACGCATATTTGTTATATTTAATATTTATATCAAATTGAAATTTAGAATATAAGCTGTAATTTGATATAAAATTTATATTTGTGTATCAAGTTTTAGTAGTACTTTTTGTCATCTTAAAATGCGTGTTAAAATGTCAAGCATCGGTTAAAATGATAACGGGACAGAGGGAGTAGTATTTTTAATCTCGATAAGTGAATATGTTTTTTAACATTGGTGAGCCAATAGTTTTGATCATGAGGTTAGTTATTTTAATCTCGATAAATGAATGTTTTTTAATTTTCTCGGTATGAATAATTGAATATGTTTTTAACATTGATGTGCTAATAGGTTTGATCACTATAACATTTATCTTTAATCTCGATAAATAAATATTTTTAACTTAACATGGATGAGAAATAAGTTTTGATCTTTAAGTAAGTGTATTTTTAATCTCGATAAATGAACTTTTTAATAGAGAGAGCGTGTTTATCACTTTGATGGGCTGAAAATTTTGATGAAGTAATAAAATTTTCGTTTCGAATACTATTTATGTACAGAGGTTTAGTTGTATATATGTGGTCTTTTTTTTAGACTATAATGCAGATAAATATGTGATTTGACTGGGATAAAAAAACAATAAAGAATAAAATTTTATGTGACTGTTTATGCTGTTTAAGTACAAATTTCAATTAGCAGTAGGTGATTCTATAAGGAATGTATGTGTATATTTTGTCAGTATTTTCCGGAGATGTGTAGGAGAGACAGATGAATGTAAGCAAAGATTATTTGTAATTGTGTATAGTGAGGTACGTAAAGTCGACTGTGGTAAAGATTGTGTGTAATTGTGACACCGCACGTTAAGTCTTTGTTTAGATACTGATCCAGTGATCACATCGTATCAAGGTCACGACTTGTTGACACGATGTAGATGAGTATAATGTTTTATAAGCAGTAAGTGTTGACATGTGGTATCATGGATGGGTTGTTAACTTGTTACTTTGGATGGCTCATTACTATGACTGTTTATTTATGTTTCATAAGAAATTGTTTTGGAAACGTCCTCTTTTTTGTCGAGCTAATATAACATAGTGAACAATCGTGGAAATGTCCTTTATTCTAAGCAGAACATCAATTTTTAAGGATTTGTAACTGATGTTTTTGTTCATCTTGGATAAATGGCAACCCTCTACCAAAAATGGCTTAAAGTATCTCTCCTTTTGTGGGATCATATTGGCCTATTAGACATGAAAAGGATAATAGATCTAAGTAAGTACATGATTATAGATTATAACCTTAAAAAATTGCATCAAGCCTGTGTTTATTTGCTCTAGTTTTAAACAAAAATAGTTTATATGCCCGATAATTGTTTTTGAATTGGTTACTTTGATCTGAAAGTCAATTGCAAAACTTTTTGACGGATTTATCTACTAATAGTTCCATATGTTTTGTTGCTTCCTCTTCATAGGCTGTTGGCTTTGAGGGTGATGTTCGCAAGCAAGAAGATGCAAAAAGAGTTGTGGAATCAACTATAAAGGAATTCGGAAAGCTTGATATTCTTGTTAATGCAGCAGCTGGCAATTTTCTGGTGTCAGCTGAGGATTTGTCTCCTAATGGATTCCGAACAGGTAACGTCTAGTACAATTCTTAATATATGCTATAGCACATTGTAGATGGCACTCTGTTATATATTTATTATCATAGAAGTTCAGCAAGTACTACAGTTGTCTTGTGATTATTCCATTCCTTGCATAGAATAGATGTATGTTGTGTAGTGCGGAATGATTGTTAAATATCTACTATGCAAGTTTTAATGAGAGGGAGGTAATTCATATAAGTTGTCACCTTATATGATTGTTGATAGTATATGGGAGACTTATAAGGAGAGGTATGGATTGTATTCTAGTCTCAAACTAAGCGGAAAACCAATGTTTGTGTAATTGCCTTCTACAGTGATGGATATTGATTCGGTTGGTACCTTCACAATGTGCCACGAAGCTCTTAAATATCTCAAGAAAGGAGCTCCTGGCAGGACCTCATCTAGTGGTGGAACCATATTGAATATCAGTGCTACATTACATTATACAGCATCTTTTTATCAAATTCATGTATCTGCTGCAAAGGTTTGTACTAGTTGCATCAATATTTTTTACTTATTTACCATCTGCATGATATCTTAGTATAGATGATTATTATTTCAGGCAGCAGTGGATGCTCTCACAAGAAATTTGGCTTTAGAATGGGGAACTGATTATGATATCAGAGTTAATGGAATCGCTCCTGGTCCCATTGGTGATACCGCTGGTATGAGTAAACTGGAACCTGGTGAAATAGAAACCAGCACTAGAAAATACATGCCTCTGTATAAACTTGGAGAGAAGTGGGATATAGCTGCTGCAGCACTCTACCTTTCATCAGAAGCTGGTTAGTGAATTGTCATCTTTTTTCATTCTTCCATTTCTTTTTTCCTTTTTTAAGGTAGCAGTCTAATCTGTTCCAGTAGGGATCAGATTCAAGGCCTCGACCAAGTTTTTTATAGTATATCAGTTTTATAACTTTCTAGACTCGGGGATGTAGTTAATATTACTACCAAAGAATGATAACTTTTTCCCAAATCTCCTGTACCTTTTGATTTTTTAAAACATCTAGTGTTTTTGTAGTTAAATTTGAACTCTATTTTTTGATCATCTGTTATTTGGATTGGCTATATGTGCATTGTATCTAGGTTAAATTAGCTCGCAGTCTTCCATATTTGCCTAAGAAACCACTAAAACAGAGGCCCGCAACAGTCAATTACAGAACTCTATATAGTATTCTTCTAACCTATAAGTTTTACATCCACTTTAACTTAAATATATCGTTTCGCTAAAAGGTTGGGTTTGATGTTAGTAACACTTCAAATTTATCTTTACATTGCAAGGGAAGGGGTCAAGCAGTGTTATGAAACACGGTCATTTACGCGGAATAACAACTTTCCTGCTCATCATTTCCCATCTTCCTGTTTATTCATGGACTTAATATTTTGCCAATTGTATAATTTACCGGTCTTCCATCTTTTGTGAAGGTAAATACATCAATGGAACCACTCTTGTAGTTGACGGTGGACTCTGGTTGAGCAAGCCCCGTCATTTAGCAAAAGAGGCAGTGAAGCAGCTTTCCCTCACAGTGGAGAAACGATCAAGAGCTGCGCCAGTCGGGGTTCCCACGAGCAAACTTTAGTGTTAGTCATTTCTAAAAACAATTATTGCTGGCCCTGAACTTCTGTTTCAACTAAGTTATTGTAAAATATTATTATGAACGATTTAAGTACCTTATTAAGGCAACGAGACTATTCTTAAAGGCCTCGGCCACCCCTCCTACCTCTAGGGTTTAAGTTCGGCTTTTATGTAGAAACAATTATCATTTTTCATAAATGATCAGCAAAAGCTTGATTACTTCTTTGGTCCATTTATTTATGTACTCATTCACTGTCTCTCAGTTTTTGGTCATGATTTGCTAATGTGATTGTTGTGTGAAGACCAGGCTAATGTTGTTCTTGGTTTGAAACGTAATGAAAAAATCTGAAGTGGAGGTGGAAGAAACCAATGAAGGAGTTCTTATGAAAAGTTATGTACAAGATTGATGGAGGAGGGGCAACGGTTGGTCAATTCTTTTCGAAATTTCGAAATTTGGATAAATAAATACTAGAGTGCTTAAATTATATATGTAAATAAAAAAATAATTTCGCCAATTTTGTAGGGTGAAAAACCAAAATACCCACCATTTGGGAAAATCTGCCCAAAATACATATTGGCAGGATGTTCCGCCTATTTTACCCATTGAATACGCATGTGGGGGATGCGGATTCATTTTTTAAAATTTTAACAAAAACTACGCATGTTCAACATGCGTAATCATTTTTTGTTTTTTTTGAATACGCATGTTGAATATGCGTATTCTTTGTAAAATCAAAAGTGAATACGCATGTTGCATGCGTATTCTTTGTTAAAATTTTCTTTGTTAAAATTTAAATGGCTGAATACGCATCCCTGAAATGTGTATTTCGTGGGTATTTTAGGCGGTTCGCGCGCATCGGGGATTTTTGGCAGTTGAAGGTAAAAAGTGGTGTATTTTGAGCATTCTTTCAATTTTGTAGTTATAAAAACATTATAGTTGTCAAAAAATTAAATATTCATTTACTTTTTTACTCTGTGAAGTTAATTGTTCTAAAAAACGGAAATTGGCATTGTTCGGTAGAGTAACCTTTCGGTGATTAATCGAAGAATTAATCAAATATTTTTAATAAAATAGAGAAATAATTAATTTATTAGAATAAATATATTAATTTAAGAAAAATGTGTAATGATTAATCGGACTATAAAAACGAATCGGCAGAGCACGTTGAAAGAATTAATCGGTGAAATCAGTGATTTTTAGAATAGCGGTGAAATTACATAATTAATATTGACAAGTTATGCTGATTTATATTTGAAATCTCAATATAACTTGAGATACCAATAGCGCAAAATTGGTTTATCACAAGGTCTTTTTGCAAGTAGTTTTGCTTTAAAATTCAACTGACAACTAAAGAAGTTTGACTTTTTTCTCCAAAATTTCAAACTATCATGTATAATTATTACTGTTATTTATAAGAAAAAGGACACCTCAAAAGTTTACCTTGGAGTACTATTAACAAACAATTTGTCCTTGCAACTAAAACCAGCAGATATTGAAATAAAAACAAAAAGAGAAATAAAACAGAAATGCCATGTCACAAACATATCAGTACTTCCAAAATTTAGATTGAAATAGAAAAAGACGGTGTGAAACTGCGATATGCTGCTTCAAAACATCAGGGAGATGATTAAACCAGCAACGACAAATTCTACAGAAAGAAAGCATTCTTTAATGGTCACTTACAAGTTGCTGTGTTACCTAATACTCAAATTGTACATGTAACTCTATGAAATCATTAGCTGACTACGTTACTACGTAATTCACAACTATGCTTCCGATCTTTACACTTTCAGATCCCAACAGATACATAGATCATAGAATGTGTAGAACGTATCAAATAATACATTAGCAGATACATTTCAACATAAGTTATGACTCCGTTGACACACCTAAACCTGAATAAAGAGCTTTTAGAAAAAGTGGATGAACATCTTCCCCTGATATTTCTGTCTCTAGCTTCTCAATGTGAGGCCATATCTGTTCAACACAAAACAGGCATGAAAGAGATAATACTGTCAGCAGCCAGTTCCTATAATACAAAGAAAAAGCATATAGACAGAAATATGGTAGGATAAAGTTTTCTCACTTCTGAAATCATCACACGTGTTTCCATGAGGAAAAAAATTAAAACAAAAGGTGAACAAACTCTGCTGCTTTTAGCACATAGCAGTTTCTTAAAGTTCCATGGGGTTATAAAGCAATCAAGCCATTTTTATATCTAGACATACATGATCACCAGCTCCTAAGTAATAAACAACATTATTATAAAGTTGCCAATTGCCAATTAAAAGGTTACAAAAGATGGTCAAACAAACAACACTCGCTAAACAGTGCTTCTAAACACAAGGTCTTTAGAGACCGCAAGACTCTTTTGTGATAATGTATGTCCTTTTTAAGTATACCCAACATTTTCTGTCTGTATTTTTATTCTCCCCATAAATCTCCTTAATATTCTTCTCAAGGCCTCTTTGGAATTTCTCACCTAGTCATCTTAATATTCTAATCAGAATGACATTGTTTCCACTACTCTTTTATATGTTATACTATATAAATTCTGCTTCCCATGTCCAGAAAGCAAAGGAATAACTCGAAAAGAAATCACAACATTGATGGTTGAGATGTAATAGAAACTTACTTCAGAAGCATATTGCCTTGAGAAGGCCTTGACATAACCTAGAGTCGATAAGCACCACTGCTCCTCTTCGGTTACACTGTAACCGCTGCTTGTCCTCCCCCTGTTGGTATTACTGACAGTTAAATTGGGGAAAATAACCAGTAAGAAACGCATAATAGCTTGCTTGCAAAGAATAGATCAGAGCAGGTATACCTTTTTTTGGGTCCTACATTCTCTTGATCCAGATCCATTGCAGATGAATCTTCAAGATCAATGGCCATCCCGTCAGTATCATCTGACCTATGCAATTCTTTATCTTTGAACGCATCACGTAAGCGACCCGTCAAAACATGTGAGAAGCATTTATACATAGCGAGCAGCAATGTCTGTAAAATGGCATAAAGGTTATGCTTAAAGAAATTTACTTGACACACACAGAAATTCATGCAAATTATGCGCTTTAAATTAGCACGAAGTGTCAATTGTATACAAGAACCCAATTATATTAGAGATAAGCAACCAGCAATCTAATGGCATCCCCTGGAGAGAACTCGCACTGATTCCAACATATATAACACAAGTTTTGTTTATATATATATACATATAGGTAAAAGTTCAATGGAGTCCGTTTTTTATTTGGAGACCTGGAGTCCCATTTATAGGCCGTTAGATGGGTAGAAATGGAGGTCTCAGATTACATTATATGTGTATAAAATAAAATCTAAAATTAAGGGCACTAGTACTTTACATAGTTTTTTCTTATTCCACATAAATTTAGGCTAAATTATATATTGGAATTTTATTTTTGAATATAATTTTCATATATTATTTGTTTATTTTAAATGATACATTTTAATTTATATTTTAAATTACTACACTTTATTTATTAAAAAAATCTACAATATGTTCTTCACTCTATTTTTTCTAATATATTTTTCAGATAATATTTGATTTGAAAGTTGTATTATATTTTTTTATTTAGGTTTGAAAGTACTACACTTTATAATTTTAAGTACTTCACTCTATTTATAAAATTCTACAATATGTTATGACTATCATTTTTTTAAATTTATTTTTTTACATAATATTTTATTCTGCAAGTTAAATTATAATTTTTATTTAGGTATAAAAGTATAATATTTTATAATTTTAAGTACTACATTCTATTTATCAAGTTTTACAATGTGTTCTGCACTTTTTTTAATATATTTTTTTACGTAATATTTTATTCTACATGTTACATTATATTTTTTTTGTTTAGATTTATAAGTACTACATTTTATAATTTGAAGTACTCACTCTATGCATAAATAAATATTTAATATTTCTAAACCTAAATAAAAAATATAATGTAACTTGCAGAATAAAATATTATGTGAAAAAAATATATTAAAATAATAGTGTAGAACTTTATAAATAGAGTGTAGCACTTCAAATATAAAATGTAATACTTTTAAACCTAAATAAAAAAATATAATGCAACATGCAAAATAAAATATTATATAAAAAATATATTAAAAAAAGTGCAGAACATAGTGTAGAATTTTATCAATAGAATGTAGTACTTAAAATTTTAAAATACAATACTTTTAAACCTAAATAAAAAATATAATACAATTTGCAGAAAAAAAATATTATTTGAAAAAAATAAATTTTATAAATTGAGTGTAGTACTTAAAATTATTATGAAGTGTACTACTTTTAAACCTAAATAAAAAGATATAATACAACTTGCAAATCAAATATTCATATATTTTTTCACATAATATTTTATTCTACATGTTGCATTATATTTTTTATTTATATTTAAAAGTAATAAATTTTTTAATTTGAAGAAACTCTATTTATAAAGGTGTACGATATGTTATGCACTCTATTTTGACTTAGGTTTATAAGTATTAATATATCTCTCAATTTGTATTCATCTCTAACTGCACAATCCTACAAAATCTAACGACAGTTATACATGTCTCCAGGGTCTCCACTGAACCCAACTCTATATATATATATATAAGTATACAATAAAAATTAAAGATCATGTAATGACCTCAATCTCTTCAAGAGCTCTAGCAAGAAGAGCCTCCTTTGCCTCTAACGAATCTCGAACAGATACCTCCTCCTCTTTCGCTTTCTCAGCACTCAACTTTAAACGCTTCATTCTCACTGGATTTTCACCAAGAACAGGTTCACCATCGACAAGCGCAAGCTTTCCTTCAGCAGCATTAAGCTCTGCTTGAGCTTCGGATGCCCTTTTTTCAGCAGAGAGAACACTTGTTTTGAGGATTGACATATCTTTTCTTAGATCAGAAATGCGATTGTAAGTTTTATTAATAGCATTTCTGAGAATCTGTGATTAAGAACAGTGATCAATCAACATATTTATGGTATTAATATTACAGAATTTCACTGAGTTAGATAGAGGAAAGGATGTAGACATATATAATGTTGCAGAAATAACATAAAAGTCCAAGTTGGTTTAGTCAAGCAATTACTGGATGTAGAACAAAAATAATTTTCTCAACATCTATTGTGTGTGCAATTTAAGAGAAAGAGGGAGAGACCTATTGAACTTACTAGGAGGCTGATATCAACACAATTTTACTTGGATATCATTAACTCAATCAGATATCAAAGTAAATAGTTACATGTTATTGAAAATATACATTTCAAAGCAGGGATGTCACAAATGAGCAAACCATTTTATATTTTCCATTCTCCATTCCAGTAACTAAATGGAATGTTCCATGACAAATGTCACAAATCAAAGTCAAATTCTTGAGAACTGGTAGAAATTTTCCAACAAGTCAAAAACATGCTGAAAGTCTTCACCTTTTAAGGGCAAAAACTAACTGGGTACTTTGTTCTCATTAAAAACAGTAGTCACTAATTTATTGTCGAAGCATACACAATTGTAATCAGTAATTACGGTAATCATGTTGCCTAATATTTAAGAAATAGGTTTAATATTCTAAGGAAACTATAACGGCTCCAAAAGATGATAAACAGTTCTTGAAAAGTAAATGCATGACATTACGGGCGTACCCAGTGCACTAGGCTCCCACATCATCAGGTCTGGGAAGTCCCGATGCACGCAGCCTTACCCTTATTTTTCATAAAGAGACTGTTTCCGAGGTTGCAGATAGCAAGTACAGACTTGATGACGATTGCATCTAATTACAAAATGAACTTGCAAAGGTAGGATGGTACCTCCCAAAGACGATCAGAGGTATGGAATAACTCAACGTTAGCTGGAGAGAAGACCCATCTAACAATGGCTAGATTAGATATAAGACGATAACCCATCATTCTATCAATTGTCAAGGCTGTCATCTGAGTGCTCTTTTTCCAAAATAAATTGACCTCGTCTATCAGCAGAATCTGTTTTTCTTGGTCAGGACAAATCTTTGCAATGACTTGGCCATATCTCTCCAGGACTGTAATCAGATGAGTAAAGCTTTTTGATCCAATGTCAAGAAGAGTATGGACAATCACTTTGACAGCAACATCCAAACCATGAACAGGGACCACATTTTCATCCATCCACACAATAACTTCACGAGCCGTTTTCCTCCCTTTCACCATGCCCTTGATTTCAGCAGAAAGTGCAAGTTCAGTTTTATCTGTGTCTTCAGCACTGTATTTCAATGACGGTCCACCCTTTGGAGGAAGGAGCGCTTCTAATGCAGGGGCATTTTCGATGCTCTACATAAAGAGGGGGAGAGTAAACAAAAATACAGTGTATGTAATAATATCGAGATCGATAAAATGTAATTTTTTAACCTAGGTTATTAACCAATAAGTAAAAATTTATCTGGTTGTAATTGTAATGTACCTCACCTAGTATGGTAGTTGTCTTGAGAGACTATACATCATTGCAACAAACAAAACAGCTAAATTACTTCCTTCCCAAATATTTATCTATACTATACTATTATAAGCAAAACATGGTTTCGTTTGGTCAGTTGGTTAACACCTTCCTAAAACTTTTTCAGCACTTTCCAAAAAAAAATGAATATATTTTTTACTAAAAAAATAAATAAAGCATGTATCCAACATAACTGCAAACTCTATTAATTATATTAGAAGTTAAACTCATTCAAATTTATTTAGACAGTAAAAAAAATATAATAACAAATAGAAAAATAAATCAAATAGTATAAAAGCCTAGAGATTTCAAATACCAAAATTAAAATAAAATTGATATCACAAAATAAGTTACAATAGATAGGAAATAGACCAAAATTATATAATAAATAATACTATCCTCACACGATTACAAATGAAATACGAAATTTCAATTCGAAGTGTAAATATTATTCCTTAATAAGATAAGAAATATTAAAATTAATCTCTTCATGCATGGACTATAGGCTAGTGCTTATTAAACAACCAAACTGTACCAACTCTTAGACACATCATATAGATGTCCAAGTGCCAAATGGGTGCTCGAATACACACATATACACAAACTGGCAGTTTAAATGTTATCAAAGAACCTGGGACAACTTCACTACAGAAAGCAGTCTACATGAAAGTGCCTGTTATTCCTACGCGCTACAAAATAAGAACAAGTACATGGTAGGGTTGTCGAAGCAACCAAAAACCCAAAGATAGTTTCAATCTGCTATATTTACCAATTTCATATTGTGACGAACAGTCTAAAAAATTTTGGTCCACAAGACTGGGGGTAATGAATAATGATAACAAACTATTATAATAAATGATGTTTTCATGATAGTTGCCCAGGTAGATAACGAACTCGCCCGGTAGCCAGGACATGGGAAAAAAAGATTATGTAAATACATATGTGCATTTAGCAAAAAAAAAGATATATATGTGTAAGATGTACACCAGTGACAATTTGATCTTACCATTTTATTTTATATGAACTTTACAAATCATTACCTGTTTAACTTTGTCCCAGTATGACAAGCGGACTTCTCTTTCTAAAACCTCCTGAACAAACACACGTTTTGGGGCCCATTTTGGAAGATTCAACACATAATCCCATTCTTCCCACGGCCAGATGAATTGAAAGTTGGATCTGTGAAATCAATGATAAAGAGACATATTAACCATACATATACTGTGAAAATATGGTTTAAATAACCCCATTGTTGTTGAGTCGCTCGACTAGTCGCGACTAGTCGTTGACTAGTCGAGTAGTCGTTTTTAGCAGGGCGACTTGAACTGTCGACTTGTGCTTTGTGTGTGTTTCGAGCGACTGGTTATCAACTTGTCGACTGGGGCGACTAGTCGGGTCGATTAGAAGACCCAGTCGACCGACTGGTTCAAAAATTCAGAAAAGGCCCAAACCCGGTTATAGAAGGGGTTGTAAAAGAACCTAAAAACAAAAGCTCAGCCCCGCTTTTTACCTAACATAGCCACTCTACAGTGCCCAGTAGCGAATTCAAGTCTCAAAACCCCAGGTAATCTTCAATTCTTTTTTTCCCTCTTTTATATATACAGTTTTACACACACAGACACTTATATATATATATGCACACACACAAACATGTATATATACACTTAGACACACTTACAAACATTAACACACACTCACAGACACAGTAGCTCAAAACATGTATATATAATTATATATACAAACACCTACATAATACACAGTAAACACACCTATTGTTCCAACTTATTTATGCACTTACATTTGATTTTTTACTTGTATTCTAACTTGGCTGTTCAATTCTTGTGGCAGATGGAGAATGAATATCAAACTAACAAAGCAGCCTATGACTTGTTTGAAGACCCTAAACTTCCGAAGAAGTATTTAAGATCTCCTATGTATATAAGAGAAAAGGAAAAAATGGGTTGTTAGAAGTTAGAACACACATATATAATATTTATATATATATCTATATTTATATATTTATAGTTTAATACATTGCCGACTAGTGTCGACTAGTCTACGACTAATCCCGACTAGTCGCGAATCGACTTGTCGGGCACTCTGGTCGACTCGACTCGACTCGACTCACCGACGTGATAACCATGAATAACCCTATTTACTAACTTAAAGGATCCATTATGCTTACAACTTTCCAACACCTTTGATCTTATTATTAGCATATTTCAGTTCAGAATCATTGTTTAATGTAAGTTATATAATCATAACCATTTACTAGCACCAAATCTGAAATTCTACTTCTATGCCCAAGCGTCATGAATCAACAATCTTTAGAACCAAAAATTTCACACGAAATTTACCTAGTATATATTTATCTTGCTTACTAGTGACCAATTAACACCAACTTTCAAAATTATGCAAAAGAGAGAGCCGCGTGATATGATGATATTATAAGCTCACGAGAGCCAAATCTGATTGGATTTTCATGTTTTGCCTGGCCATACACCTTAATTTCTAGTAAGGTTAATCAGCCTAACAAGGTGTGCATTATGTAAGTATCACCTCAAGCTGTCATTTCTAAACGTTGAGAAACTATTAACTACGAGAATTAGAACAAGATGGTAGGGAGAAGTTTCAGTGCAAGGGACCCATGAGGTTATAAATAAGACAAATAACTGAAGATTAATAGTATGACGGCGCTTGTGAAATGCCAAACCATCTAAAAACATCATTCGGAACACCACAACACAGTAGTACAACATAATAACAGCCCATTTAAACGATAAATTTACTGTACACCATGTTCTTTTAGCTTAGCAAATGACCGCCAGAGTAAAACAACATTTAGTGCATTTCACATTTCTAACACTTCAAAGTACATGATCAAATGTTCTATGTTACAGGATGCATATAAATCATACATAATTTTTATAGCGACTTACAGATGGTGTGAGAACCAAAGGATGAGACGTGTCCGACATTCCATATCTAACTCTGCAATTTTATCAAAAAGAGCACGAACAGCACCAGCCACAACTGCGGGAAAGGCACCCGGAAGAGCCTAACAAACTCAACATGCTTCATTAATACACTAAGAAAACTAAAGCACAAACGATGTCTTTACAGAACTTTAAATCCAAGGAGAATATAACTTAGTCTTTAGAGCTGGTTTTACAATACCTTACAGAGGTCAATGATAACCAAGGTGTAATATATCGGCTTGAATGGAGGTTGAGGCAGTAAAAGAAGCTGAAAAAACAGCAGATATCAATAGCCATGATTATGCTTTAAATAAAAATTACTATGTGAAATAGAATACTGAACTTGCATAATTTATTAAAAACAAAAAAAATATGTTACCTTGAAAAAGGCATTTATTTAAAGATGTAAATTGTAAAAAACGTCACACTACATTTTGTCAATGGTGATTTCTCATAATTCTATAATTTGTTGTGCAATATTAGAGAGGATATAACAACATAAAATGTATATCCACATTTCTTTGATTTACATATTACCTTACTTGACAGTATAGACAATAGAAGATCACTTAACTCTAAAGCAGCCTTAAATATCCAGCAAAAAAGACAATACCACCAAGGAACCCTCGATAATGCCAGACAAATATTGCTTGATACTTATATCAGTATAATGCATCAGAACCACATAGAATAGTTAAATAAAAAAGAACAGAAAACTGAGAACAAGTATACTGTAACAGAAAAAGAAACATAGGCAAGAAACATGAGTAGAAGACTCAGCCATCTGCTTGACAAGGGCAGGAGAATTCAATAAATTACCTGAGAAAATATCGTCTCTGCCATCAGATACTCGTATCGGAAAGGAACAGGAAGACCGGCCATGTACGAAACACATTCTTTCCGACTAGCTTTGCGCAAATTAAGACATCAAAAGTTTATTAAAATGAGTAAAGCAACAAAACTCTGCACCAAACTTCAGCACTCAATATATATATATATATATATATATTATATTTTAAACGGAATCCTGTCTGTTGCAAGTAAAAATGTACCCTTTATCTTTAGCAAACAAAAATGCTACTGTGGATACAGCTTCGTAATCAAAAGATAAAAATATTCAAGACATAGTAAAAACTACTAATGCATTGTTAAGTCTACACAGTACACACCAGCCATTCAAGAACAGAAGCACATCCAAGAAGTACTCTTCCACCACAAAGCGATCAATAGACTGCAAGTCCTGTCATCAGTAGGTAACAAATATGGTGAATAATGTGCAACTTCAGAGACCAAATAATAAGCATATTAAATAGCTCAACTACAAATCTTTTGTCTGATCGACTAATACCTCAGTTTACACCTCGTAACAAAATTTTAAATATAAAGATAGTTGAAAAGAAGAATATCTGAAGTATCGGTTTGGATAAATGTCAATACAGTATACTTTTATGGGCAAAATATTATTAACAGAACAGATATATCTATATTGTGTAAGATGTGTCTAGCGTTTTAATAGGAAAAAAATTACAGAGCATGTGAAGTGCAAGTATATTTTTTTTGAAATTTTTTTCTTATTCAGTTAACTGAAGTTCCAAAAAGCAAGCACTCTCTCAGTGCTGACTGCAGTATTTGAAAGATTGACATTAGTGTGGAAGAATTTCTATTATAGAACTATATAACAATGGGTATGTAACTAGGTTTAGGTTTTAAATTTTTTGAAACAAGGAGTTAAACACCTTGTTAAGTAGGTTTGAGATTAGTAATTATAGTATTTATTGTCAAGCGACTATACATAGAACAAGTTCCAATTTATCTGTTAGTGTAGTGAATGTCAGCATTTGAACTTCGTACTTGTTACTTGTAAATTCCCAAGCAATTGCCTCGGCATATAATACTATAATAGAGTATAAAAATTGGATATCAGCAGAAAAAAAGCATCCTTTTAACATTTCTATGCAACCAGACCCATGGGTAATCAACTAGAACATACTGATCTTTTGTTCTTCATACGTACACCGATTACATTTAAATCTTATCCCTTTTCTGCTTGCGTTGGCTACTTGGGTTGGCTAAATAGTTCAACTCTCCTGGTTGCTTGTGGGGCTTCTTTTTAGTTTGCATCCTTGTTAGTTCAAATCTTCTTCATATGTATAATATTTATGTATTCTTGTTCAAGACATGATTGTTAGAAAATATGCTATATATGCGTAAATTTATATGTACTCTAGCAGACCGCTAATAAAAGCTACTTTAAGAGCCTCAAAAGCTAGCCTTCTTTTGAATAAATTTCATTGATTACATTTTCACGTAATTTCGACTTCCTGCTATCTATACTTGTCAGCTATATAGCCTTGCTCCTCACTTTATCATAAACCTACTGTACAAGGTATTCCGGGAACTAAAGTTGAGAAATGGCCTGTGTATGTCGTTTTGATCTACATATTAAAGTTAGATAAAACAGGAGACTACAAACTGAGTTTTCTCGTTTCTTTAACTTTTAAATAACAATTTAATTCGAATAAAGTTTCAGTATTTAATAAATGATTTCATCATGTACATTTACGAAATAACTAATTTCAACACAAAGCATCCAACACTTTTCACATTAGCTGAACTTAATACGGGTTAATGGCAAGTCACAAATCGGAGCCGTACAAAATTACTAGCTAAAGTAGCTATTGTAACCTTCCAATCATATACTGTATTTTGAAAGCATTTTTATAGGAGGGTCAAATACTAGATCCTACATATCTTTAAAGAAAGGTCTGAACCAAACTACTGTGGTATAATACCTATAAAAAGGTAAAGAGTATCTTCCACATAAATCTAATCAGAAAATTAGCATATGCAGCAGTTTTCAATTTGATATTAGATACTACTGTATAATGGTTAACAGATAAATTACCTCAGTTTTATTGGCAGGAAATATGTTAAGCCTGCGAATCCTTTGAGGATATTTCAGCTCAGCATCATGCTTTTGTCTGCCAAATGCAGTTCCAGAGAGGGCTACAGGGGCATCTGGGAGCTCAGGGCAATTGATGGGACCAAAGTCATGAGACTTTCCCGCAACCAATTGGGCCTCGAATTGAAGGTGTGGTTTAGGTACTGTTAAAAACATAGGAAGCATCCATCAGATCAGACATCAGACAGGAAACAACTTTCAAAAAGATATTTGTTCAAATGGAAATTGAAATTTATATAAACTACATTTACTGTCAGTTTTCAATCTAACTTAGTTTTTCCATTTCCCCCTATGTTCTCATTCACATATTATCAGACTCTTATAATGTTATCTCATTTTATTTAATCCAATTTAATGTGTTTACACAAAAGTAAGGGAATGAGAATTTGACAGAATTGAGTTTGTTAGAAAGATTAAAAGCAGCACAAAGAAAAGGAGATAATATTAAAGACAGAGTAAAAGGGTAAGGGAATCAAAGAGGTACTATACAAGGATGATATATTGAAAACATCTCTAAAGGGTGGTGGTGTAAGGAAATAGAATGAGATGTGTCAAGTCAAATGCAAGATATGAAGTTCCACAAAAAATTAAGAATAAACTCTTCAACAATTCCTTCTAGCATGATACTAATATCATGCTTTACTATTGGAGATCTCCAAAAAGGAAAGGAAAAACAAAGCAAAACATGTTTTATATCTATAACAAAACAAGTGGACAGATTCTTCACAATTTTTCCGAAAACATTTATGTATCATCATTTAAAGAAACATGCTACAATATACATTTTCTTAGTTCCACTATAGACAAAACTGCATCTATATCTCTATACTTGACAATGAAGACTTAAAGCCAAATAACAGAAACATACATAGATCAGGAACAATTGATAATAGTTTAAGAACTATATTTATTATTTTGAAGAAGCAGCCTTTAGTGCTACAAATATATATATAAAGGCTGCTACAAATATATATATATATATATATTACAAATCAGAGATCAGGGATCATGAATAAAAATTACCACTGTCTAATTTCCACCCGTTGTTGGAAAGATCTTGAATTCGCCCCCATAAATCTTCCAAACAATCCTATACATTAGACAAATGTCAAATACTGATGTTTATAAATGACCTGGAACTAGAGCAGCTAGATTTGAAGTAAATGACATTTATTCTACAATATTCTCATAATTTTTCCATTCAGGGACTAGAATTCAACATTTCAACCTCACTCTTGGTCCACTTGTAAACTAAATTCTATCAGTGATTCTCTGCAGTGAGTCTTTCCGAAATCACAGTACCAGGAAAATCTTGCTTCGATCAGACAATCCGCTAGTTGGTTTCCTTAAAACTAATATTTTTTAATGGAATACTCTTGACCATCAAGACATTAATATATATATTATCTTCCAGACCTTGTAAGCTAATCTCGTGAACAAAACATAGAATTTTAAATAGCTCAAGAAAGCGGATTTTCTGATATACAAGAATATATTAGATATTTACAGCATCTTAGTCTTTCAACTTCTAGCTCGACCCATAATAAGATATCTATGTTGTACTTATGTACAGCTATATTCAACATATGGATCACCTTACATGCATCGGTATCCTCCCTCCCTAGATAAGCCATTTAATGTTCAGGACTATTATAAAATTACCTTTAATATACATTTACAAAATCATATATAGTAGCATTACAAAATTTACCTTTTCGCTATGAACTTTATCTATGCTGTCAGAATCCTTGAAAGCAGAAACACCGATGTCAGAACCATGCTTTCTAATGCTCAAGTATGCTTCTATACCAACTATGACCCTTTCGATCTCTTCAGGAACTTGCTGCACAATTATATGATTTTCCATCAAACACATGCATGATGAAATATATTTTTTAAAGTAGAGAAAAATTCACCTTATACATTAATGATGAAATTTAACACCTCCACTCAGAAAAATCATCTTACAAGCAACATCAAAGAAAGAAATCATAAAAAAGTTACACCAAACACAAAAAGTAATATTCAAGAAAATTAAAGATCAATCCATGGTTCACTAGCGACTTTTTTGACTATCGTACTGGAAGGCAAATCACACCGCATATGGAGATAGGAATGAACTCTTATAAGTTTACTAACAGAGAAATAGAACATTTAAAAGTACGGTTTCTAGTGTGTGCCCATTTAAAAAGTTAGTTGGCATATCTACACCAATTAAAATGAGCCAACTCATCAAAAAGTAGGTGTTAGAGTGTGCCCATGGGCACACACTAAAAAGACCCTTGAAATAAAATCATCAACTACTGCTCAAACTTCCTTTCACATAAGTATGAATAAATATTTTAAATAGATTACAAGCAACATTTGTTGTTTCTAGTCATAGCTACCATGTCCCAGCCTCCCAGGAGTTGTTTGAGAAGTACGTTGGTCCATTATTATCGTCGGTCCTGTTTTATGACTTAAAGGTGGGATCCCGTCAATGGTTATCACATCGATAAGTCGAATCGAGTCGATGGAGATCCATCTTGTTCTTGTCGACTAGTCGAATAGTCGCTTACTAGTCGACAAATTAATAATAATTAACTAAATAATATATAATAATATATATCTTATATGCGTGACTTTCCACAACAAAAGTCTACCATTCTCATACTCATATGTATATCAATCACAAATTAAAAATGTTAAACACAAACATATCTATTTTCCCTTTTTATAAACTCGCATAGATAAGATGACTATACTAATATATTTACTGATTTACTACATGTAAATTCATTTTTAATCAATGTATGCATACATAAACACGCCCACATAGAGATATATAAGTTGAAATTAGCATGTTGTTGATTTTTATGGATGCTTAGTAGGTTTTTAGAATTTATTTTTATTTTTTTTCCTTTTAAATTTTGATTGGATTTTGCACTAGTCGACAATTCGCAAGTCGAGCTCTCTAGTCGACTTTCTCAAACCGACTAGTCGGCAGTGACAGCAATGGATCCCATTGAAATATATAAGTCAGGGCCTTGAGATTGCAGGTGATATGATGAAGATAAATGAAGCAAAAATTACTTGTTAAACATAGGAAAGAATGGGGATTTTCAAAATGAGCTCTTGTTGTACCCAACTTCAACTGTAGACTAGCCAGTCCAACCATTGTTTATTCCATTTCACATAATTATATGCAACTATCGGTGTGGCATTATTTAAATGAAACATATGGTGCATGCAGGTTTATCGACAGGTGACAGATAGGACGAACAATGCCTTACAACATAAAGCAGGGAAGGTAGGAGGATCATATGCTTCTGACACACATATAGTGCTGACTTCTTAAACAAATATTGGTACAGTGGAAAAGAAGACTACCTCAACAAGTTCAGATCCTCCCCAAGGGAGACAGGAGAGAATGCATGTAACATAAAAGTCAGCACATGCTTGCCAGGAGGGATTTCCTTTCTCTTCGTCCACTATTGTCGCAGCGGATGATAACAATGTTTCGTAGACAACAAGTAATGCACTTGGTTGCACAACTTTGCAGCACATCTGTAGAAAATATGGGGTATAGAAATAAATGCAAGCTTATGGTATCACTAATCATATCCAAATAAAGCTATATTTCAATTACCTAATCTTAAAGTGCACAACTATGTTTCATGTTTGTCACTATCACTTTATTATTCATTTGCCCACTTGCATGCTTATGTGGCAATTGTACTTGATTCTATATTTAGCACCAAGCATAGCATTTTGTTATTTTACATCCATGTTTAGCACCCCATTGGAGTGGAGTTTTTTCCTTGGATGCTATATTATAGAAATAGCACCGCATTTTGCACCACCATTGGACTTGCTCCGACTCAATTTATCTAGTACTAATAAAAAAAACAAGAACATAGCTTGAGTTTAAACTTTACCAACTCTTTGTAATTTAAAAATATATTATCTTCTGTATATTACAATGTCAATCATTAGATCTAGTAACATTCTAAATCAATTTAAAGTTGCTTAAATTTATTTAATAGTAAATCATTAAGCAATGGCCTTACATTGACTGAAAACAGTAAAACCTAAGTAAATTACTATCGTAGGGACACAAGATTTATTAATTTAAAATTACTATCGTAGGGACACAAGATTTATTAATTTAGAGAGGCATTAAGTAACTAATAGTAATTTGTCAACTAAAAAAGGAAATTTTAATTGTTGTTTATTTTAAAAGTTTAATATCATTACTATATTTTTTTAATAAAAAACATGTATCTAATTGTAGTAAATTTGATTATGTTCAACGTTATCACAACATAATGGATGTCAACATTGAATAATCCATGTGAAATGTTCATATTTATGAAAAATTGTAAATATAGTCATTGAAGGTAAAGTTTTAAATGAAGTTACAGAAGATATAGTGACCTTGTACTAGTTAAATGTAAAAACACTTATCGCATCCAATCTCTTCGTAATAATATAAGAACCACTAGAAAACAATACATCAATAGCTTAGATACCGTTAAAAAGAAGTCCGACATAAGTTTCAACAGAATATAATTTCCAAGAAAGAAATCGCCATAGAGTCGTATTTTAATTAATTATGCCATATTTTTTTATTTTGAAGAATTATTGATTTATAGCAATAAATTGACAAAGAATTTTCATAAAGTATTATCTCATTAACTTATAGAAATTGATAATTTTGTACACTGGCCCAGTTGGCGAGTCCAGACGTGGAGAAAACTATTATTTTAGAGAGGATATTAAATTATCGAGTATCAATTTATGGAGGTTTCACTGTTATACATACATAACTGGAAGCAGTAGACTTACCAAAACAGTGAGAAATCGCATTAGTATCCGGATCCTGTTGCAATTCCCATCATCTAGAGCTTGCTGTAAAATTGAACAAAGAAGTAGTAATTATTATATCAAGTACAAGTCAACAATAAATGATGTACCAAACAAT
This sequence comes from Apium graveolens, assembly GCF_009905375.1. Taxonomy (NCBI): domain Eukaryota; kingdom Viridiplantae; phylum Streptophyta; class Magnoliopsida; order Apiales; family Apiaceae; genus Apium; species Apium graveolens. Next base: position 238,705,375 of record NC_133656.1, read on the forward strand.
ATTTGGTACGTATATTCTGTGGCATCACTAAAGAGTCTAAGCCTAACCAGAAACTACTAGGACAGTTAAGCCTAGTCTACATATCAAAATGGAAAAATCAGAGACTAAATTTCAAGATAATAAGACTCGTTAAAACTTCACTTTCTTCATACTTTTTGGAAAATTAAGAGGCAGAGAAATAGAGGGATAATGAACGAGAAATAGTAGTCGGCACCTATGATCATATGGTCGGATGTACATCCTTTTTGGTACATGCCTATCCTATTCAAGATGATAAAAAGGTCTATACACTGGAATGTAGTGAGTAGTGACAATAAATTTTAACCAGAACTTTGGGCAAATTCTAAGAGAAGTACACTATATGAACTTCTAATCATATTTCATACTTTTAAACAAGTCAAAAATACCGAATTTCGCAAGTAACAATGCACTGTTGCACTCGTAAGAGGTTTCCGCAATTACGAGTAAATATATTTGAAGCTTATAGAGACAAGTTAACCAAGAACAGATCATCTAAAATTAGAAACCATGATATTAATACCTTTATTTCAAACTTTAAATTTTTAAGTTACCCTTGTCAAACCCTTGCTAGCCCATTGGTTAAAACGGAATTTAGAAAAGGATTTGAAGCAAATAAAGCAAAGAAATCACACGATCACAAGACTTGTTAATTTGTCCTTAAATTACAATAATCCATGTGGCTTATCTTAGAATCAATAATAACTTAAACTTCATCTCTACGAATATACAAGTGTGGCAATATATCAAAACTAAGGTAATGTGGGTTTTCAGTGGCTTGTAATTATCTAAAAAAAAATTATACTGCCTTGGGATATTCTCCAGTAGCCCTTGCCTCTTCCAGCAACAGATGTCATGATGTAGAAACAGCGTGAGATATTAACTTAGGTTTCAAGTTGCAGTCTACAACATCATATATTAGGGAACAACTTTGTCTATCACTTGACCTATCAGTAACTGTATGGTATCATACTTACAGGACCATTAGTAAAAATTTCATGACACGCGACATAGGGAAACCAATTAATTAGAGACAAAAGCATTAATTTTTTTGTTAACTACTACATGTATGGTACTGGAACCATCATCGAGCAAAACAAAAAAACAAAGAAAGAGCAAAACATAAAAAACAAAGAAATATTTATATACCAACTGATGGCTTAATTGCTTATTGCTTAATGCATAAATATGTGCAGTCGTACATTAACTTATTTACCTGCAGCTTGGTGTGGATGGTTTCAACAATTTTTTTAACAAAACCATCATTTTCCAAGTTCAGCAACCCAACCTACAGAATGATGCACAAAGCAGACAAGAAATAATCAAAGCACATTCAAGACAATAAGCAAGAAAAACACAGAATGCGGAGACGACAAAAATAAAAGAAAAAATTCACCATACCACAGTCCCATAGAGAGGAATCTTGTGAGGAAGCTGCTCGGCACATTCAAGAAGGAACTGCCACATTAAAGAGGATACACATATAAATTAACTTTGCAAAATCAAAACAACTCTGTAACAGAGCCAGAACTCACAAGGCAACTACACCACTAAATCTAATTTCGTAAATCAAATGTAGGGTACTTCACAGTCTTCTATTCTCAGTATTTCAATAAATAGGCCCTAGCTATCGCAATATTAAGCAACTCAGAGCAACAAGATCTAGAAAAACTGAAACGCTTACTTTAAAAATATCATCCTCGCTGTGATCTAGCTCCCGCCTAAGCACCCCAAAACATGTATCCTGCAATTCGTACACATAAATTCAAAACAATTGCATATCTTCAGCAGCAGACACTGTGCAACGAAATATGAAACTGTCTGCAAATCTAATTCATCTTACTCAATTTCAAATTTAATCAGGTAATCAGATTCAAGCAAACTATAGTATGTCTGAGAGATAGAGAGAGAGAGAGTGGGTTAGGGAGGGAGTCGGAGAGACAGAGTGAGAGAGAGGGAGAGAGATTATACAACTGCCTGACCGGGAGAGAGAGAGAGAGAGTACACAAGCTGAAGGAGGGGGAGAGTCAGAGAGAGGGAGGGGGGAGAGAGAGAGGGAGGGAGAGAGAGAGAGAGAGAGAGAGAGAGAGAGAGAGAGAGAGAGAGAGAGAGAGAGAGAGAGAGAGAGAGAGAGTACAACTAGCTGAGAGGGGAGAGAGAGAGAGAGTACATACAATGTGATCTCTGAAGTCGACGGAATTGGTGCCGTAATCGGGGGACTTCTCGCCGATACGGAGAATTAGGGTTCGCCAGCTGCTCATTTTTAATCCTACCGCCAAAACCCCCTTTTACCAGTCCAGGGAGGGAGCCTCCTGTGTATTTATAATTTGCACAGTAAACTGTAACCCGACCCGTTTATTTTGACATTCTTGCTTCAAGGTAGAAGTATTTAGTTTTTTTTTAATTTTGTACTATTAAATTGGAAATGTAAATGAAACCGGTCTATTGCATAATTTTGGTATTTTTTATGATTTTTTTACGAGTTAAATTTTATGGAGTTAACTATTTCATTAGTTTTCATTAGTGTCATTGATACCATATACATTATGATATATTTTTCTGTATAACAGAACATGATTTGCAAAATATGCTTCACAAAATAATTTATTTTACGATATTTTATTTGTAAAACAAATATGGACTCTAAAATTCCAATAAAATGGTTGATTTCACAAAAATTTACTCATTTTTTTACACCTTTATTTTATTTTGTAAAAGAATTTACATTTATTATACACGCTTTTATTATCAATTTTTAAAATATTTTCCATATATTGTATATTTGTTCAGTCACGCATAATTTGAATGAGGTAAGTGATTTAATAAAAATGAACGTAATAATAATGAACGTGATTGTTAATATTATGGTGGGAATGGAAACTTAAAATAAATGAAGGAAATAAAAAAAATGGATAAAGTGGTGTAATTTATTAAAACTTATAATGAAAATATGCTAATTTATCTTAAATAATGTTAAAAATGAATGGGTCTAAAGGAATAATTAGATCTTTATTTTTTTCATGATCCAAAATACAACGATGTTAATAAAAGTACCCGGGCATTATATCAAGCACCTCAGAACTTGGTTGTACTCTTCTTCCAAACTACGTGATCTCGTGAATCGTGAGTGATTCTTCGGTCCAATGTTGAAAATTTTCACATATACAATTTGAATGTTGATCGTAATAAATTATTTACTCCTCGTGTATTAGTGATTATGTTAGGTATTAAATTATCTGATCTTTTCTCAAGGTGCCCCCATGCTTCTACATATAAAGGAGTTTAGTTTTTTCGTGTGATTTTAATCGTCTCGTCAGATTATTTAGGCTAAATCCGCATACTTTTAAAATATGTTTTTTTGTGAAAATCATACAAGTACGATTATACTTAAGGTTGTGACAGTGAAGTATTTTTTCTTGACAAAAAAATGTTGTGACAATGAAATATGCATGCGGAATGATATTCTTTAATATTGCCTTATTTGAATTGGGTCTCGTTGATTGAATCGAGATTTATTGGATCGAATCCCAAAGTTAATATTCGCTACATTGAACCTCTTAAGTATTTTTACATGAGTAAGTTGTTATGAATTGAGTCACTACGGGTCGAGTATTCATGCTTATGCATCTGGAGAAATTATGTGCATGTATTTATGTATTCATTACGCTCAAGTTCATTGAATTGGCAATGTTCGACCCAATAATTTTTAAGAATTACATAAGTCTTTGTTTTCATCCTCCACGTAGAACAAAAGTGAATCAGGACTATTTCAGTATACATTGTATGAACACATACAATTTGTATTTATACAATTAGTATAGCCGCCTTCTTTTCATCAGAGAATATTCGGCGTTTTTGTCGTATTGGTGCAACGCTCTTGTTGATGTGAAGGGAGTGTCATGCAACTACCTCGGGAATTCTCGGCATGTCCTTCGGGTCCCATGCGAAGATATCAGCGAATTCCCTAATATGGTTAATGATCTTTTGCTTCAACTGCTCGGGGAGCTTCTTTCCCACCTTGGTTACCTTTGTTGGATCTCTGACAACTACCTCGACTTCCTTAATTTCTTCCGCAGGTAAGCAAGAATTCTGGACAGTGGTTTCAATAGAACTTCGGGGCTCAATGTCGAGCACTTGATTAATTTCTAGATAGTCGTCTCCCTTTTTCTTTGGGGAAACTGTTGTTAGGTAGCATTGTCTCGCAGTCGCTTGGTCTCCCGTCATTTCTCCAACGCCAAAGTCGGTGAGAAACTTCATCTTCAGATGGGAGATTGAAGTTATTGCTCTTAGGGTTGTGATTGTAGTGCGGCCTAAGATGGCGTTAAAGCTGGAAGAGGCACTGATCACATGAAATTTGACGACCTTCCAGACTTGGCAGGGTGGAGAGCCGAAGATGACTGGCATATCAATGGTTCATACAACATGGACCTCATTTCCTGTAAAACCATACAACGGAGTTCGGGAGTTTTCAGGTCGTCGATCGTCGATATCCATCTGCGAGAAGACGTGATGGTAGAGAACATCGACATAACTTCCATTGTCAACCAACATCTTCTTCACAGTATTGTTTCTCACTCGGGTTGTGATGACCAGAGCATCCTGATGACCCTCAATAAGTCCCGGGTGGTAATTGTCGTCGGAGAAGGAAATGACGGGGGTCGGGTTCGCCCGAGGGCGTTTGACCGTCGTCGGATTGACGTTAAAGACTTCCCGAGTGTATGTTTTTCTAGAATTGTGGGAGAATCCTCCGGAAGCTACCCCCAAATATAACACCAATGACCCGGTCATCTTCATCCCGATGATGACATCTGAGATTATTCTCTTGTTGTACGTAATGTACTAACTGACCCCGGTGGATCTTTCCCTCAATAAGGTTGCTGAGTTGAAAACACTGTTCTGTTGTTTGGCCAGTATCTTCATGATATTCGCAATATCTGGAACTGGGAGGTCTACCGGCCTTGATGGGCCTTGGTGGTCGGTAGTCTAGTTCCGTTTTTAGGACTGCTAGAATTGTTATTTTCTCTGTGTTCAGTTTAGTAAACTCTTTTTCTGGTCGTGTGCGGGGTTGTCAGCCCCTTTCTCTCCTATCCCTCGGAGGGCGATCTTCCGCACGCGATGGCGGAGATCGACGACGCTCGTGGCGCCTCTCTCGTGCGGGGGATCGCGGGCTATTGCTGCGACGACGCTCATACCTTGAAGAGCGTTGGGGTGACTGAATACAACTCACTGTTTCTTGTAGCATCATACGGTGTTCAATAATCTGGAACGCTGCTTGGAGGGTTTTTGGCCTTTTTTCAAAAATTTCTTCTAAGAGCAGCCCATGTCGTCATTTATCGATACCTTCCGTTAAGAAATTGACGGCCATTTATTCTATCAAATCAGGAATCTCGACAATCTCTTCCCTGAATCGAGTTAAAAAGCTGCGGAGGCTTTCACCTGAACGTTGGTGCATTGTCATTAAGGATGTTGTGACCTTGATGCCTTTATAGTTACTGGAGAATCGGGCTTGTAATTTGCTCTTTAAGGTTGTCCATGAGTCGATTGATCGAGGGGGCAGATTGATGTACCATCGAAGTGTTGTGCCTTGAAGGCATGTAGAGAAAAACTGACAACGGGCGATTTCAGAGTGGCCGAAGAAAGCCATTCGTCCGTTGAATGTGTTGATAAATGCCAACGGGTCTGAAGATCCGTCGAAGTGATCGAGGGAAGGAGTTTTTAGCATCCTGTCGATGTGCGCTTTTTCGAGGACTACTGACAAAGGGCTTTCGGAGATAGTCTCGAATCCTGATTGATTTCTCATTATGTTACGCATTTGGGCGATTTCTTCTTGCATTTTGGCAAACTCTTTGTGGGAGATGGACTCTGTTGATTCGGTTCGATGCGAGACCACGGCGGATGACACTGTTCGCTGTCGACGCTCGTGCGGTTGTGAATATGTCGACTCTGCCGATGGTTCATATTCGTATTCGGCATCGTCATCTTCATCGTAGAGCTCATCATCTTGTTCTTTGTTTTGTATTGTTGTTTTTTGGAGCTCTCGACGGAGACGGTGAATTTCACGTTTTCGCTTGACCTTGGCCTGCAGCCTCCGAGTCTCACGTTCTAGTAGCTCAAGTTCTTCATCTGCATCAAGTGGTTCTTCTGGAATTTTTTGATTTTGAGCATTTAGCCTTTTTTCTTTTCTAGATGGAGTTGTATGTCGCTTGAGAGAACCTTCTTGCCTTTGGACGTCTGTATTCTGAAACGCTAGTCTGAAGTGGATTTTCTCTTCTTGTCTCTTTGATGTGTATCTTTCAAGTTCCCCGGCTGGTCATCAGAAGGACCCTCCGATGGAGGAAATAAATATTTTGGCTTTAATGTCGATTGCTTGGGCAGTTCATGACCACCGTGGGTCAAGGGGTCGGCGGCGATTTATGCCGTCAACTCCTTTACCTGAGTTGGTCCGACTGTTTCCGGATCAATCTCTTCAACAATCATATTCCGGTTGGATCTGTCAAGTAAAGCTCCTTCTAGCGCCAAATGATATGCCTTAATATTATCAACAACTAAGACTAACTTTGAGGAGGTATTTTATTTACTTAATTTGTCAACCTCTTTAAGTGAGGTTATATTTTTCTATTTATAGAGGCCCAAAATGGGCTATATATTACAAAGTGGGCTTTTTGGGCCAAATACAAGTTATTGTGATCTAATTTCTTCTCGGGCTTCTCCTGTAATATCTGGGATATATCGTGTAATTATTCTTGCAAATAAATAAATATTATGCATGTTCAATATTTATTATGTGAATTATTTGTTGAGTGGTATATGTGTTTGGATGTTTAAAAATAATATAAATTGAGTATTTTAATTTTTATATGTCCAAAATAAAATATAGATAATTGTCATATCTTCCTATTTATTTTTATGTTGATTTATGATTTTATAGGAAATTTATGAATTTTATAAATTCTTTTTCCGAATATTTATAAACTATTTAATTTAATCGGGAACCAGCCGATTTCACCCGTTTTTACGTTTTTATAACCCGAAACTCTTCCGAAAATTCCTTCCTAACCTAATTGCAATATTCCGAACATTTTCCATGTTTCGACTTTTTCGATCCGGCGTACGGTTTGTCCTGTGCGGGTCCCAGCGCAATATTTTCGATACAAAATTCGTTTCGGTAAATTAATAAAACTCGTATTTTTGATAAACAAGATCTTTTTATTAAACTATTATAATTATCACCTCGTAATACGTGTAACCACGTGCCGAGACCAAGACCGCCTTACAAATTGTACTGATTTGGATAATTATCCCGAAAACCGGTACCGTTTGGATCTGTTTTTATAAATAAACGTACTATTTTATATCCGGAATGATCCAACGGGATACTAGTTTTCCGTAATTATAAATAACTTTATCGCATTTTATTTCGCACCGAAAATCATTTGCAAACAGTAATTATATAATTTTACAGAGAAAATACATATATTCATAAACCTTTCTGAGAATCAAACTGCAAAATCAAGGTGTTATTGAAATCTGCTCGGGAAGCTCTAGTAACCAAAACGGAGGTTTTGAAGTGTTCTACCAGATTCCAGAACTCGTTTTATTGCAGAATTAAAGGTTGATTTTATATATTTTTATTTATTTTCGAATTATTTTGATTAAAAATATGAACTTTTGTTCAGATGATTGTTTGAATGATTTGATGCTTGCATGTTGTAGAACTTGTTTTCCTGATGATTTTGATATGTCATATGAATGATTCGGAGTTCAATAACATGTTCAAAATTGAGTTTGATTTTCGAATTTTGAAATTAGGGTTTATAATTCGTTTGAATGTTCTTGATTGAATTTGGGGGTTTCTTATTTCGGGATAGATAGATGTTCTAGAGGGTGGGTTGTGTCCCTTATGAAATTTGCAATCGATTCGTATAAGTCTTGCAAATCGACGAGGTATGTAGAGAAGGAAGTTGTCATTTGAAGTTTACGTCGAGCTCGCCGGAAACCCGCGAACTTCTCGGCCAATTTCCGGCCAACTCAAGGATTATTAGAATGAATTGATGGCATGGTTGTGTTCCTGGTGTTGTGTAGATGTGATCTGGAGGTGGTGGTGGCCTGATCATCCCTGGATCGTCTTCTCCGGCGAGATAGGGGAGTTTTCCGGCGAACCCTGTGAAAATTACAGTTCAGTACCCATACTTTTAAGAACGATGCAGTTTGGTCCATGTAGTTTGTATATTTTGCAAATAAGGAATTCTTGTTTATAAATTATTTATAAATTATATTTCTTATTTATTTTAATTATAAAAATTCGTTTTTAATTACTGAAAATTCCAAAAATTATTATTTTAATTCCAAAAATTATTTTTAATTCAAAAATAAATCTGAAATAATTAGTTAATTAATTTTAATTAATAATTAATTATTTAATTGGTCAATTAATTTGAAAATTAATTGATTCAATTAATTATTAATTAATTTTAATTAATTGTTTAATTAGATTTAATTATTTATTAATGATTTAAAAATTCCGAAAAATAGTTTTGAGCTTTAAAATATTATTTTAAATTATTTTCAAGGCTCGATAATTATTATAAAATTATTTTGAAGCCAGATTTGGCCAACCGGACCCTGTCTATTGCTTTAAAATTGACCAACAACCCATTTTGACTTCGAAAAATGTTTTAAAAATCATATTAAATACCCGAAAGACTGTTCAAGACCTGAGATTTCCTTATAAATGAAATTTCATTGATTGTTTGACGTGCTATGTGCTATTTGTGACTTGTTGTTTGACTGCCGGTCTATATGTTCAGTGTTTACTTGTTTTTAGCGTGACTTTCAATCCGTTAGTCAGATTTGGGTAAAACGAAGGGTAGATTGAAGTGTATACTAAATAGAATCATATTAGTTGAGTATTGATAGATACTTATGGTATGTGAGCAGAAGAGGCAAGGCGTAGGAAAGGGAAACAGATAGTCGAGGAGTAGGAAAATTGTGATTGGAAATTGATGAAGTATAGTAAGCTAGTACCAGACAAGTGTTCTAAACTTTCTCGAGATATATTGTAGATAATTAATAGTCCTGTTTTATATTGCCAGTGCTTTGAAGCACTGAACCCTAAACCTTGATTTCAGTTATTGATCTTTGAGTCGTAAACCTTATTCCTTTTGAACCATTGATTGTTAAATCCCCGAATACGAACCACGTATATACGATACTACTCCACAAATACATGCAAACTAAATACCAGACACTGAATCAAATTGTTTACATATTTAAACCATTGTACCTTACGCTCTGAATGACCAAATCCTTATAACCTTGAAACTTTGATTCTTTTGTTATCCATTTCTTTCACCATTTGATAGCCATATTTCATTTGTGAAGATTGAAACCATCTTATTACTGGATATCCAATATTGCTTATGATTTTGTTTATTTCCTTGCATTGTTTATTTTGTTATTATGTTAGAATTGGATTGTTTTATAAAATTGTGGACCAGATTCGTGGTCAGACCAGATTGGTGGTCAAGTCAGGCCAATGTGTGCCTTGGATCCAGTAATTAGATCAGAGCTGTGTGCCTTGCTCGGGGTTAGTGCTTGACTGATCAACAGCCTAACCTTGGTTTTTTTTAAAATAAAAATATAATATCCAATTCTAAATCACTAATCATTGTTCACTTGATACCTTAACTCTTTTCACTTGATTATCATTATTCTCAGTCTTGTCAATGTGACTTGCTGAGCTAGTTAGCTCATTTGTGCGATGTTGTTTATGTTCTTTTCCAGTTAAAAAGGAACCTGTTGGTAGCGAGGATCCCCAATGCAGTGCGAGAGCTAGGGGTCCAGGTTGATCGAGTTAAGCTAACTGACAACTTTTGGAATAGTTCAAGTTTATGAAGTTTGTAATAATGTTTAATATTCAGTTGTAAGTTTGAATAGTTGGGATTTGGGCATTTATAATATAAGTGCGTGTGTGTGGCTTGTGTGCATACTTTAACCTGTTGCGGTCCGTGGTAGTTGGTAAGTAGGGTCACTGCATATTATTATTATCTTTATTATTGTTATAAGCAGGTTATAAATAAGGTGTGTGTGCGTGTGGAACCCAAACTTCTAACCCGGGTTTGGAGGGCGCCACATTTCCTCTCTACTCCAAGGTCCAACATAGATCGTAAAATATGATACATACATAAAAAAATCAATATTTATGATTAATTCAAAGTGTTTCAAAATGAATATGTTAATAAGCCGTTAACATGGTCGTAGAATTCAGAAACAAACATAGACAATTAAGTTACCGATTAGGATTAATCAAAAAATCGTGTATTAATCTAAACGATTAATTACGATTAAACTTCAAGGTATTCTACTATTTTTAATGATACTAAATAATAACCTTATTTATAATAAAACATGTAACTTAAAAAAACATTCTAAGATATTAATCAAATTTGAAAATGAAAAGTTTGAAATTGTAGAGCATATGATTTTCGAACATGGGTGGACTCAGACGGTTTGGTTTTCTAGCCCTCTGGCGCTTATCCGTCCTCCTCTGCTACTCACATTATAACCGAGTGTTTAAAAAATTTGATTTTAAAGACAGTCGCGGAAGGATATTTTATGTCGTTTTTCGAGCTTCACTTTTCTCAGTTAGTCAATTTGAAAAAGTTTACATATTTGAGTATATTCATATTTGTCCAATCTCAATCGTCCGACCAAGGTCTCAGTCGAAAATTTAAAATTTGTTGGAATCGTTCACCTTGGAATCTCGTAGTCTCATTATCAATTATCTAATGTAGTGGATTTCCTCTTCCTTCAATGGTGAAGTATGATTTTCATAGTGCTTTTAATCAAGATTATGCGATTATTGAAATTGTTGACCGAAATTTACATGAAAATGTGGCAGATGGTAGTATTTGTCGCATAAAAGTTATGTATTTTTTCAAACTGAACTTCTTGCCAACCAGTAAGCTTGTTTAATTATTAACCGGTGCCGACCTACTTATGTTAGTGTTGAACTAGATTGTAAAATGGCCATTAATCTCTTATTATATGGTATAAATCATAGCTTGTATTGCACTATTTTGGTTGAAGATATCAAATTGTTTGCATTCAGGTTAAACATCTCAATTTTATTTACTCATCGCACTTGTAATAAAGTCTCTCATCAGATAACAAGACAAACAATTTTTTCTTAAATATCTTCATCTCTACTAGGCTATTCACCCTTTTGATGATTTTTCCTCTATTTTAAGTAGTGATTTCCGTGTTAAGCTTCCCGCATAGTTGGTTATCCCAACTCTTATCGTAAAAAGAAAACTATTTTTTCAAGATCAATAGAAAGCTTTTTGAAAAACTGAAAATCTATAGAACAATGAAGGTTAAATAAATTAACAAAAAATAACTATTTAAACGAGTCGACTTGTATCAGAGCCGACTCTCAAAAGCTTGATGCGTCAAGTTGTCGGAGGTGGGGACACGAAACCCGCTGGTATTATCCCGCAATGGCTAAAGAGGTACGATCTTGGTCATATGGGCTGTCTGTTCGGGCCTGACGAGGACGTCGAGAGATTAAGTGGGGGAGTTTGTAACACCCCGGTCCCTCATCGAGAAGATTTAGGACTTCTGTTCAGTTTATAAGGCAAAATAATACTACTATGTGCACCAACAAATCATGATCTTTTGGGGGCCTATGGTGGGCTTGTCGTAACCCAAGTTGGTTGCACTCGGGACAGTATGCTTCGGCTTACTGTAATCGGGATTTGACCCGATTTTCGAAAAAGACTCGAGATTTGACCCGGGTTGTCACATATACTCGATTAATTATAAAATTAAACGAGTCGGTTTGTCCGACTTGTTAAAATCGGCTAATTTGTCTCAACTCGTAAAATCAAACGAATCAAGTTATGACAAAATTTTAGACTCCATTAGTTAAACGAGCCAACTTGGCTTGACTCGATTAATTTCGGCACGAATTATGCCGTTTTGCTCTTGCTAACGGCTTTTGGGGCTCAGCTCGGACCTCGGCTCCCTGCTCGAATTATAACCTTAATTTTTATTATCTATACTATACTATAATAACTGGAATGGACTATAATTTGTAGTTTGGTTAACCCTCATTTTGGTTATCACTTTTCATCACGACCGTTAGATCTTATTCATCAAATAATCAGAGCCGTTAAATTCAAATACTAAAAAAACACACTCCACAAGTTCTCATATTCGAATCCCGTCAACAACAAATATTTATATTATTATTATAAAGATGCATATAAATTTTCAGGTTCGAATCCCCTTAACAACAAATATTAATATTATTATTATAAAGATGCATATAAGTTTTCAGGTTCGAATCTCATCAATAACAAATATTTACATTATTATTTATGAATAAGATTTCATCAATTATATACTATTTATAATTTTTGAACTTAACTTGAAACTATACATAATGAAAGTATAATTATATAATGATTATTTAATATTTAATTATTTATATAAAATTATATAAAATAGAAATAAAAATATATAAATATTAACCAAGATCCGTGCATCGCACGGGCCGTAAGCTAGTATTATTATAAGAGGAATATGGTTTCGTTTGGTCCACGGATTAACATCTTTTTAAAACAAATACATCTAATAAAATGAGAATTCCTAATTAATAGTATTTCACACGAGGTCTATAGCATACAAGCAAACACAATACACTGCATAACTTATATTAAATCAAATACATATACAATTAGGAATGATCAATTACAAATAAACTAACAACTATATATATTTTACATATAAAATTATGTCAAAAAATAATTAAAAAAAAATAAACACTAAAATCGATATTTTAGCCCGTACAATGCACGAGCATATTAAACAAATGCACCCTCGGCCTTACAATTCAGCTCGGCTCGGTCAATTCCCAGCACAACAATGTCAAAACTATTAAACCCCATTTCAACCCTCTTCTCCACTCATAAACCCTCTTTATTTATCTCTATTTCACCCCTCATAAACCCTAAAAATCTAATTAAATTCACCACCAAAATAAATAATAACCACAACCTTATTACTCGTGCTCAAACTCCTAATTTACCAGGTTTAATTCTTATTATAATTATTATAATTATTTTTTTGTATCATAAACTGAGTCAACTCGGTTTTGTTTTATGTTATTGTTGTGACTCAGGTTTAGAAGATGTAATGTTGGGGTACATGTTTGGAAACAAGAAAGCCACTGAAGTTGCTCACTCGTAGGTACTTTCTTTTTACTGCTTATACTATGTCAGTCCCTCCCGATTGTTATCGTTCCCGAGAGAGTGTCCGACATGTATAAAAATCATAGTTCAATAACTTTTTTTAATTTTGTTTTGCTGAATAAAAGTTTAAACATTCTATTTTTATTAATAAAAAGAATTTTTTTTTAAAAAAGTTATAGAATTGTACTTTTTATTCACCTTAACATAAACAATTGGGAGGGACCGAAGGAGTATTTACTGCTTACAGTGTTTTCGAAAAATCTTAGACCTCGAAAATTGACATTAATAATTGCGATTATTACTCCCTCCGTTTCAAAATAGGAAAATTCGAAAAATAATTTATGTAACATTGTTGTCGATGCACTTTAAAATATATGCACGAAGTGGACAACTATTTTGTACTAACATTAATAATTGCGATTACTACTCCTCAGTTTTAAAATAGGAAAATTTATAAAAATAATTTATGTAACATTGTGGTCAATGCGCATGAAGTCAAAGTGGACAACTATTTTGAAACGGGGAGAGTAGATAAGGTTCGGGTAATTGTAGAAACTGTTACATTTATAACTTTTGTAGACCACGTAAATTTAGGCTTTTAAAGCTTAGTAGAAAGCTAGAAGTGTGATTGTTTTTTCCATGGTGTTGTATTGTACAAGTATACATTAGGATAACTCGATAAGCGATAAGTATTTGTAGTTCTAGTGTTATTTTTTATTTTATGGTTACTTATGTGACTTAGAGTAGCGTGTTTTCTGTATATAATTATTCTTTTTTACAAGGCATGTATCTACCATTTGCAAGTTTGGTACCGAGTACATAGTTAGTGTAGGTGTAGTTATCCCAACAATTTTTGTTAAGGTAGTTTGTTTATTTGTATACGTAATACGTGGGGCTTTGTGTTTTAAATATTATAGGATCATCTATTTGGATGATATGATGCGGGACTTAAAAAAAAGGAAAATAAATTGCAAGCTATAATTAAATCATCTTCTTGGATGATCTGTGATGAGAGTCGATAGAAATGGAGAAGAACTTGCTAAAACTTAATATCCAAAACAATACGGTGGAAATGCAAAATGACTTTGCTGAAATTAAACCCACAATTGCTAGCTGAAGTTTTAGCCCCAATTTTACAATGTGAGGGAAAAACTTTCTACTTGTGCGCTTGTGATGTGGGATATTTAATTTTTCTGCTTCTTGTGTATGAGGTAACGGATAGAAATATATTTTATAAATTTTATCTTTGAGGTTTGTAGGAGCATGACTGTGCACATCCAAGCAATACTAAACTGTAACTACATTATGGTTTTACCGGTTCCTACAATCTGCTGGAGAATGGATGCTATTTAGTTAATTTGTTTAATAAAATCTCTTATGTTCCTTTTGTACACAGGGTCTGGAAATGTGTAGTCCAGAAAGGGGATGCAGTTATTGACGCCACTTGTGGAAATGGTTATGATACCTTAGCAATGCTTAAAATGGTTGCTGATAAGTCACAAAAAGGTCGTGTTTATGCATTAGACCTTCAGGATGCTGCTTTAAAGAATACACAATCTTTGCTGGATGAATCACTGGGCAACAATGAGGTGCTCCTTATATGAAATTCTAGTTGTTTGATTACCTTTCTATTCCAAGCACCTGTATATACTTGTCCTATTTATGCATAATGTCTTTTATCTAGCTGTATAGAGCTGTGCACCATTGACGATTTTGTCTATTGAACATGTCAACCAAATTATATCTTGTGTAACCCGATCAGAAAATATATGTTACCTCATACTAAATATACATATACCTATTGTGCGTAATTGAATTCATATGCTGCAGAAAGAACTTGTTGAGCTATTTGCCACATGTCACAGTAAAATGGAGGAAGTTATACCAAGAAATATCACCGCGAGGTACTGCAATTTTACATCGTGGATGCTTGTGTAACTATAATGTATATGGATGCTTTGTCATGTACTTTATTGCGATTTTTTAATTGATTTTTTGTTATTTCATAAGTCGAGCACTCACTTTATCTACAAAATTATTCATCTTATTTGTTTAGGCTAGTTGCATTTAACTTGGGTTACCTTCCTGGAGGTGACAAAGCAATGATTACCAAGTCAGAGACAACACTCCTTGGATTGCAAGCTGCAGAGAGATTAGTCGCACCTGGAGGTCTCATTAGCTTACTGGTTTATGTCGGGCACCCTGGTGGAAGGTTCTGTTTTTCTTTTAACTAATTTCTTTACCTGTAGTATACCGCTATCTCTGTTTCTGAATACATGTTCATTATAAATTAAGACACGATAGATAAATTCATGTAAAATAGATCTGAATGAGGCGTGAAGAAAAAGAGAAAGGGGGAGGGGGATTGAAGGAGTAGGAGATAATGCTAAATGTGCTAATACTTAAATAATTAATGCTCGCCGTTTGAGCTCTGAGGCCTACATGAACAGTTGAAGTTAATTACGTGTCACATTATGCAGAGAAGAGTTTGAGACGGTCCAAGCTTTTGCCTCACGATTGCCTGTTGATAAATGGAGCGGCTGCAAGCTCGAAATGTTGAATAAGCCACTTGCTCCTGTTATTGTTTTCTTATTTAAGCGATAAAAACATGCAAGTCATAAATTTCTAGGTGATTTAGGGCAGGTCCATCTTTCTTCATTATTGAGCTGTATGTTTTTATAGTAAATTGATCAAGCTGTATCAAATATTATCAGTTATGGAAAACACTCGAATTTATTTCAGTCGCAAGTAATGATATCGAGCAATGTATCCGAAAATATGGGAAAAATATTAAACTCATCAGTCATTTCATCCAAATGTATCAAATAGATTATTACTTTCCAGTTTGACTCAATTTGGTTACTAATTTAAAAATTTGTATCAAGTTATTAAAATGTTAAAATTTTGTATCAATTTAGTCATTGGTAAATGATTTATTTGATATAAATTTTCAAATAAGTAATCAAATTGAGTCAAACCTGAAAGTAATGATCTATTTGATACATTTGAATGAAATGAATGATCAGTTCAAAAATTTTCCCCCGAAAATATTGACAAGCCGTAACAAAACAAAAAAGGTTTTAGTTTTGCTCAGTATAATTATAACAAATTTTCGCCAAAATTTGTTTGGTAATTTTATTGCTGTACCCCAGAAAGAATGAAGAAAAATGCCAGGTTCATGTGGTACTGGGACTCAAATTTTATAAATTAAAAAAAAGCGATCACGATGGGACTCGAACCCACAATCTCCCGCTCCGGAGGCGAGCGCCTTATCCATTAGGCCACGCGATCGATTGTGATTTTTTTGTCCAGGAAATAATGTTAACTTCTCTTTTCTTTTCCTCGTATATATTATTCGTTAATATTTTGCTAAATAAAACTTTTATATGCAACCGTGTATTTCCAAATTGTTTCTAGCTCATTTTTATTCTGCACTTTTTTCAATCAGACCCTTTTTAATCAAAAGCAAAAGCCAACTTTCCTCTTTCGATCCTCCAAATATTTGCAAGGTTGACGACAATGTTCATGTGCTGAAATCATAAGAAGTCGATCTTTCTAATGGGATTATAAGATTCTCGAAGAGAAACAATAAGAAGCGACGACATACTTCCGTCACAACTTTTACAAACGCTGTATAAATAGAGCTCATGATGATGCATGCAATTCACAAAAAGAAAAAACTTAAAGAGTTGCGAGGGAAATTGATTAATTTCGCTGTTTGGATACAAGTTCTTTTGTCGCAATCTGATGCCCTACCAAACAAGCGAACTTCTTACTGGGCGCATATCGGGGAAGCTTCTCATTATGTTTTAACTAGATTCAGAAGTGGAAACTGGAGTATCGGAATGTGCTCCCCATTCTGTCCAGGACCCATCGTATACTGGAATGTCAGTCTTTCCAAGACGGTGGAGACCCTGTAAAGATGTAAAGGTGCAAGTATCAGATCAAGAAAAGATAAACATATTGATATAATTTCAAATTTCGTGTGCTCATATAAAAGTGAAGCTCGCGAGTACATGTGACTTTTTTTTTGGCTAAATTACATGTGATTTGATATGTGCTCGGCGCACACCTTTTGACTGTTTAATAATAAAATACTAGTACTACAAAATTCCTTTCTTAAAATGTTAACATGTAAGAATACCAAGTTATATCAAGTAAAGTAATGATAAGTGCCAATAAGGGCATAACACAGTACATTAATAACATAATAACAAATCCTAGGTAAGTCTAACTTTCCGAGCAAGTAGAGCAAGTTTTAGAATATAAAACTTGGCGTTTTACTTTTCATACAACTCTCTTCATATTCTAGAGAAGAAATAGAACCGAGGGAAAAATCTAGTTTAAGAAGACGATAATCGAATTTGAAGAAGCTATGTTTTAAGTCCTGTTTGACCCACGGTCCTTTGAACCGACAGATGAAATTCGGGTAATAAATAAAAAAGATTACGATGCAGAACCAAAGACTTAGATACTCAAGTTGAGCATCAAAATATTACACGTGCAACGATACCAAGGAAAAAAGATTATCACCAGTGCAAGGATGCAAGCCGTCACACCAGTGCCACATGAAGTTACAATAGGTTTGTCCAAAGAGACGCCTGTGGATGATAGACCCAATAAAAATTAATAACATAGAGATGTCATATTCAGAACAACAAAAAACAATTTATCAAACGATGTACTTCTTAGTGGACTGTGCTATCTAATATTTAATAAGCAGTCTGGTGGTGGCTTCCACAATCCATTATTTTTGATAAATATACTATGTAATTTTGTGGAGACAAATACGTGCATGAGTACATGGAATTTTGTAATTGACCTTACCCTGAAAAGAACATTTTGTAACATGAACTTAAAATTGAAATTAAACAAAACAAAACCAAACATATCAGTATATCTCACTCAAATTACAGGATGTTGCAGGACTAAAGTAAACTTCAAAGTCTGACCACAAAATCGTGGTGTTTGGCTTTACAGTTTACATACATGGAACAGGTCAGGCCATGCTAGAACAAAATATGTATCGCCGTTTTTGCAAATATAGCATGATAAATTTAAAAGCATTAGCTTCGGAAATAATTTAACTAACTGCGAGGAAAAGGAAAATGCTCAAAGAAGTCTATTATAATACCACTACTTAAAGCAAACTAGTTTCAAAACATCTCATGTACAAACGAGTAATAAGTGTACTGGTCCAGTCAAACCTTTGAACATTTTCTAGGTTAAACAATTTGGCAAGGCATGTGCATGTGTACAAGCACAGAAGAATTTACCTTCTTGCTCAAATTTTTCTTTCAGATCAGCTGGTGGTAAGAGTGACTGCGAGCCATCCAACACCTGCAGCCACAAAAATGGGGTGGCAATAATTGTCCGTGTATAAAGAGCTTCATGTGAACTCATACTTCATAGCATGACAGTGAATTTGTAGAAACTAAAATTTTGGAAAGTGCCTTCTGATGGATAAATGGGTCTAACACTATAAAATCTTGTATATAAACATATATACTAGAACCAGATTGGACAATTAGACAATTAACAATGTGCAGCAGCTTCGTAAAGGATGATTATTCAGATTTTCCAAATTAAATATAAAAAAGTACAAGAGGATACAAGAAAACATACAGATAAATAGTAAAATAGTGATTTTTAATCATGTAGTAGGGAAAAATAGTGATGAAAGTGCTTTCATCATAATTAAATACTATAATACTATACAGGGCATGGAGTACACATTCAGGAAAAAATTGTTTTTGCATATTTTCAACATTTCCTTATTGCAACATAATATTGGATAGGAAATTATACTTTGCCCTACCTTTAGATTAAATCCAGTTCACCTATTATTATATAAACTAGTATTA
Source organism: Apium graveolens (assembly GCF_009905375.1). Taxonomy (NCBI): domain Eukaryota; kingdom Viridiplantae; phylum Streptophyta; class Magnoliopsida; order Apiales; family Apiaceae; genus Apium; species Apium graveolens. The sequence goes on from NC_133656.1 coordinate 238,724,510, forward strand.
ATGTAACAATTTTTACTATGCTACCTGTGGAAAAGGAATGCACTTGCTTCCAGGTACATGGCCACTTTTTATTCCCTTCCTAGGTTCAGGCGCAGTCCCATCAAACCTGCAAAAGCCAAAAGAATTAAAATCTCCACAAGAAAAAAACAGTCTTCCGAACACATAATCATTCTCAAGGGCATTTGCTAAGAAAACTTGGCCCGGAGACTGGCAAAGATTTACTTTCAAGATTTAGATCAGATCCTCTAAGCCACTGTCTGACATGTTTATAAGAGCAAGGGGACGACATAACTGATTCAATGAAACCCCAAAGTCCAAATTAAAGACGACGTATAATCAGAGTCAGAGATGAGAGAAATTGTTCCCCCGAGTTACGCTTGCTACTCAATTAATCAGATTAAATGTGCCTATTGCTACTTTGAGTGGTACCTTTGACCCCGATAGATATATAATTATACATGCAACTTGCAACAGTCGGTCATAGTCACAACTTCACTATTTTTATCAATTATATCACGCTCCAATTCCAATCCAACATCTGTGCTCTTAAACATGTTGAATTATAAGTGTTATTCTTGTATATGAAATAAGATTTACTATTCTAGACATACACGACGTCATACAAACAAAAGAGTGCCAATACATCAACCACATTCTCAAAGTGAACCAGAAAATACTATACCATAATTATAACAATATATTTAATGGCATGCCTGAAAGTGGATATGATACATGTTAATGTTACAAGAGAAACATGCTAGCAGCCAGGAGAACAATATTTTTAAAAAAATAACAATACCTGGGCTTTGAACGAGCATCTACGAGTTGATGTGAATTTTCCTCAATGTTCTTTTGAACCTAAAATGATTACAGAAAAATATTGTTCAAAGGAACAGAAAAGAAATAAAAAAGAGGCATCTTCATGCAATATGTTATATGTGATATATATCTTTCATAGTTTTGACCACAAAATCAAAAATCAAGAAAAGAAAATAAAAATAAAATAAAATAATTCAACGATACCTACTTAATACTGTTTTAAAAATTAAGAGCAAAGAGAGGTAACAGAATATATGAACACGAGTCATGATTTAGACATATTTAAAGTACGATACATGAAAAGATATCCGATTTGTTAGCAATATAACAGGGACAATGACACTATAAATCTGAAACATACTGCATACATAAGTTACATAAGCAACATTACCCACATCTGATAATAGTATTTTACAAGTGAAACACCTTGCTGACTGTAAACATATAAATCACTTTTAGTCTCTACATGAATCCCCGGTAGTTATTGTGATAAACAGACAATTTCAAATTGGAAAAACACATAAAGGAAAACTGATAAGAATTTGAAATTTAACCTGCTCTAAATTCCAAACAAGATGCTGTTGAAATCTGGCTTGAAATGTAATTGGTGTAACCTGGAGAAGTAAAGATCCTTATGTGAATTATCTTTCTGCTAAATGATTGAGCAACAAGTCCATTCTTACGAAATAATTTAAGAAATATTAATCAAATATTTCAAACCAGATGAAAAAGAATCATTAGATCCGGTATTAAATACTGTCAATATATTGTTGGTGTTGATAATCCTAAACTTACTGCCTGTCCTTGATATACTTTCTCTATTGCGTCACTTGCAGCACTAGCTTTCAGGATAGCATCACTAGAAGCACTTGATTCAACATCATATCCTGAAGCCCGCCATCTTGGAAGGCCTCCATCTAACACCCATATTTTATCATGCCCAAAAACTCGGAACATCCTGTGCATTTGAGAACAAGTAATTATAATATACTAAGTTTATTAATCCAATGCAAAACTCAACCATCCAATAATCAACCCTGGTTATCAAACTTACAACTCACCACCATACTCGAGCTGCACTAAAAATACCCTTTCCATCATAAACAACGACTCCGTCTTTATTCTCAATACCAAGAGCTGAAACGGCAGCAGCAAAAGCATCTTCGGATGGCAGCATGTGTGGCAACTGATAAATGCATGATCACAAGATGCTTCAGCATTATGCAAAAGACTGATTTTTCATTGCAAGAATATCACTGGCATGCAAATACGGTTGTATGTGAGCTGAATCGTTTCTGAGCAGCTCGGTGTTTGATTCAATAAAAGTTTGTTTTTCCTAGACTTGAAAGCTGTACAACTCGAATGCGAGCTTAAACTTCAAGGACCATACTCATACAAGAAAAAACTTGTTCACTGAGGCTCGTCGCAACTTAAATACAGTTTTCCAACAAACTCGAACCTAACTAGCTTTAGAAAAAGTCAACACAAAATTGAAGTTTTGCCATCCAAACTTGATCAGATGCCCATGAACACTATTAGGCGAGCTTATGTCAAAGAACGCTCAGGAACATATAGCGCTAAGCGTAAATTGAGTCCAACCCTAACCCAACATGTCTAAACAAAACAAACTTCCTATAATTTCTTACATCCCTACCAGCAATTTACTCCAGTATATATAAAATTAGATGAGCTCCTAAGAAAGGAAGAAGAATCATACATTTGTAGCTTGATCTGATATCCCATCAACGTCAAAGAAAAGGGCACCAGGAATGTGGGCGACCTGTTCATACAAAATGCATAAAAGGAAAATAGAAAGGCATTAGTACAGAAGTGAAACCATCTAAATTGACCCAGGCGACAGTACAAGCGCAAATGACTGCAGGAAATATTGAAATCTAAAGAACTATGTGCAGCACAGAAAAGTAGTGAAAATAATCCATTTCATACTTGATACTCTTGTAGTGGGTTCCTCTGCTCGTTTGGCATATACCAGGATGCATCTAGAACCTGGAAATGTGATTGTATCAGCACAATTACATTTAATTCCTACTATTAGCAATTTTGATAAAAAACAGTGGCAGTAGACTTCAATGTGGGGCTGACCTGATTGTAATACTGTAATATAAAGATACACATCATACTAAAAACTACAATTGAGTTATAATTGTACAGAATAAATATATAAAACAACAATCCCGTCCTTTAAAAAATTTAACATATCCGAGACATCTAGACATTTCAATAGAAACAAAATGTAATCTAGTTTAATTAAACAGGACTATCATCCTCCTCTTAAGTCTTAAAAACTTATTATTTAGGTCTATGATGCCACAATCATATACATGTGTTGCATTACTTAGACTACAAGTTGATGGCACATGCAACATGACCCTACACCTTCCCTGCACAACATCTATAATGTTTTCAACAGACCCTTACCTTAAAACACATACATCAAACAATCAAAAATTACGCACACTTCATATTATGAAACACTGCACCTTCTATCCTGACCAACCATACCTTCATATCCGGATCTCGCAAATTTGCATGGAGCCAATCAACTGATACAACAGATTCACTAGTAGACATGGATTGGACCGATGAAGAAGTTGTCACCCCACTAACAGATGAAGCCATAGTAGAAAAATAACCAGAAGTCCTATATTTAGCATAAGGAGCAACCCTCAAGTGTAAAGGCTTTATCTGATAGAAATAAAATATCAACATAAGTCCAGACAAAATTATACAGAAAGGAACCTGAGATACCAATGTATGTCTAATTTAATTAATTACTTCATTCTTTTGTAATGTGAATATTCACCTAACCCCGTATCACAGTTATTGAAGATAATGCTGAAAAACTCTAAAAATCTAGTACTATGTACGAAAAAAATTAAAAAGAGGCAATTCCTCTGTGAACAACGCACATAACAATTTCTGATCTATATATTTTCCAACTTATTCCGATTACCGTTAAATGTGCAAGTACACTAAATAACAAATAACACAATTACATTGTGGCCTCAAACATTCGAAAACCCCAAGAACTAAACTTAAACATGTACATATCAATTACAAATACAAGAAACTCGAAAGTCATTTCCTACTGACTTAACATAATCAGTGATCATACAATCAATTCCACTACACACATATACAAGATTAAGATTAAACGACATATCAACAATTCACAAACAAAAAACAAGAAATTAAACAATAAAAATACTTTTATACAGAAAGGAACCTGAGATTCCATTGTACGTCTAATTTAACTAAATACTTTTATTCTTTTGTAATGTGAATATTCACCTAACCCCGTATCAGTTATTAAAGGTAATGCCGAAAAACTCTAAAAATCTAGAATTTTGTACGAATTTTTTTAAAAAGAGGCAATTCCTCTGTGAACAACGCACATAAAAATTTCTGATTGATATATTTTCCAACTTATTCCGATTACCATTAAACTTGCAAGCACACTAAATAATAAATAACACAATTACATTGTTGCCTCAAACATTCAAAAACCCCGAGAACTAAACTTAAACATGTACACATCAATTACAAATACAAGAAAATCGAAAGCCAATTCCTACTGACTTAACATAATCAGTGATCATACAATCAATTCCACTACACACATATACAAGATTAAGATTAAACGACATATCAACAATTCACAAACAAAAAACAAGAAAATAATCAATAAAAATTCAAACTTTACTAAAAAAAATCGCAACTTACGTTAAACACAGAAGATAAAAACTGGGTCTTGAGAGGAACAGCAAAAGATGAGTTAATTACACGAGAAGTAGCAAAAACAGTTCTTGATAAGATTGTAGCTGCCATCTTTTGAAAACCCCCAAATTTTAAAACTAGGGTTTATTATAATTGGGTTTAATTGGGGCAAAAATGTAAAGACACAATTGGATAATTGAACTGAAGTGTCGATCGATACAAAGACTGTGTATGTATAGTGGAATATATAGCTCTAGTTACGTTACTCTCACTGTGGTTTTGTGATCTGCCTTTTTTGTTTTTGTTTTACATTCATGGGGATTTTGTGGTCAAAAAATTATTAAATTTATTGAGAAAATAAAATTATACATTTTTTTTAATTAAAATGTTCCTTTTTACAAGTCCCCGCGATAAATACAGAATTCGACACTTCATTGTTATAATCATCTACACTATTGAAATTTTATAAGAGGTTCATATTATAACTGGCAATTCGTTCGTTTCGTATACTTTCGTGTCGTGTACTTTCGTGTTTCGTGTCATTAATGTTTAACATAAACCCGAACCGTTAAGGATTCGTTTCGTTTCGTGTTCGTGTACCTTCATTTCGTATACGTTTCGTGTTGTATTTCATGTAATTTAAAATTAATAACAAAATTAAAGATAAATAAAATATACATTTAAATATTAAGTTTTGACTAGTCAAGTTTTAAGTCAATAAGTCAAAAAGACTTAGGTGCAGTCAAATCTTATGAAATTTAAATTTGAATCAATTTTGTATCTATTTTATATAAATATTATATGTAAAATATTATTGTAAGATATATGTATTCATATAATTTTGATAAATTTATTTAAATATTTATTTATTCGTGTACTTTAATTTCGTGTCGTGTACCTAAATATAAAACCAAAACCGACACCAAATTTATCTGTGTACTTTCGTGTTTGTGTACTTTCATATTCGTACAAAAAATGTCAAAACAAACACGTTATATTCGTGTCGTTTTCGTGTCGTGTACGAAATTGTCGGCTCAAGTTCATATCATATGCTAAATAATTACAAACAATCGATTTAAAAAGGACCATATTTCAGAAATATGCCGCAATTTTAGTTTAGTTATAAATAAACTTGATAACGATTTAATAAAATTAACCGTAATTTTAAAAATTCTCGATTTTATCGATTAATCCCAGATTAATCGTGTGCAAGATATTTGAGAGATCCGATTAATACTTATGCATTTTTATTGATAGCTATATTTCAAATAAAATATAACATATATAATATAATTTCAGTGAAAGTTAAATAACTATAAATTATATAATATGATATATGTTAATTTTTTTTTTGAGAAATGATATATGTTAATATGTTAACTTATAAAATACTAATATAATAAGGACACTAAATTTAATTAAATTAAAAATATTAAATACATCCAAATTTTCCTCCTATTAATCATTCTGATCAATTGCCGATTGTGCCGTTAATCCTAAATCCATGCATTTACTAATCTCAATTAGTAATTTTTGTAACACTGAAATTAATCAGAAATTTAAAAACCCTTTTATGATCATTTTGAAGTGTTCTAACCCTACAATCAGCAGCAACTGTGTGATCTCTCCTCCTTTTCTACAGAAACAGAGAGAGAGAGAGGAGAGAACGGAGAGAGAGCGAGAGAGAGAGACTGAGAGAGAGACTGAGAGAGAGAGGGAGAGAGAGACGGAGAGGCGTAAAACAATGTCATCAAAACTATTTTCATTTTTACAAAGGCAACAACAAGGTACTCCTCATTTTCAATTCACATATCCCGCATTTTCACTCAATATTGTTCATTTTCATTTCCAAGCTGCAAATAACAACACGAATAACAATAATTCAATCCCTCATATAGAATTACAACAATTACTCGTTACTAAATCGAAACACGGTTTCGATAATCTCGACAATGCACTTAACCTGTTCGATAAAATGCTCAAAACGCGACCTCTCCCTTACGACTTTCACTTTAATCAGCTGCTCACCGCGCTCGTTAAGACCAATCATTACAATGTAGCTGTGTCTATGTTTAGGGAAATGTGTATGTTGAGTATCCCGATTGATATTATTACGTTTAATATTGCGATCAACTGTTGTTGTCATTTGAATCGAGCTGACTGTGCGTTTTCGTTGCTTGCGGGGATATATAAGCGTGGTTTTGTGCCGGATGTGTTTACGTATACTACGCTAATTAGGGGGCTTCTTTCGGAGCGTAAGTCTAAGGAGGCTAGGGTTATGTTTATGAATCTTGTTAAGTTTAAGGAGTTTCGACCGAATGTAGTAACGTATAGTACGATGATTAATGGACTGTGTAAGACCGGGTATGGTGATATGGCGCTATGGTTGTTTAGGTTCATGGAGAAATCGGAATGTAAACCTAATACCGTGACATATTCTACAATTATCGATTCTTTGTGCAAGCGTGGGCTTGTTGATGATGCTTTGAACCTTCATTCGGAAATGATAGAGAAAGGCGTTTTACCGAATGGTTGCTCTTACTCTCCGATCATTCAGGTTCTTTGCAACTTGAAAAGATGGGAGGAGGTTGATCGGCTGCTTAAAGAAATGATTGATCGCATGAACATTTCTCCTGATGTTCTTACTTTTACAATATTGGTTGATGCTTATTCGAAGTCTGGGAAGTTGGACGATGCAAAGCGGTTAATTGAGATAATGAATGAAAGGGGTGTATATCCTGATATAGTCACCTATAGTAGTCTCATGCAGGCCTATTGTTCACGAGGTGAAATGGAAGGAGCACTGGCTGTGCTCAGTACCATGAAAAGTAAGAAGATGAGGCCCAACTGTTATACATATAACATTCTAATAGGTGCATATTGCAGGGAGCTGAAACTGGACATTGCTATGGATCTTTACAGAAACATGGAAAGTGAAGGTCTGGAACCCACAGTTGAAACACACAGCATTTTATTACACGGACTATGTCGGCTGAGTAAGTCTATGGAAGCACTGACCTTTTTATATAAGATTCAAGATCAAGGCCATGAGATGGATATTGTGATATACGGAACCTTGATAGATGGTCTTTGCAAGAACCGATACGTTGATAAAGCACTGTCTTTATTTCACTTGACGAAATGCAATGGTTTAATTCCTGATAGGGACACCTATAATGTAATTATTCGTGGATGTCTTCGGAATAAGAGGTATAGTGAAGCATGTGAACTAATGGACAAAATGGTGGATTGCGGCTTCTTAGCAGATACATTTACAACCTCTTTGATACAACACCTACTCTTATTAGAAGTACAGGATCCAACTCTCCTTGCAATGCATCAGAACTGCTTGCACTCTGGTATGTGACTTCTAAAAATAAATTATCTCTCTTTCAAGCAACTCCACGCATAATAGCGATTCATGTTCTTTCTTATCTACCTACAGTAGATGTTAAATTATTCTTGTGTATCTCATCTGTTTTTGGGGATACTAACTATAGCTTTAAAGGCTTCTTGGCGTTGCTGGATTTTTTTTTCTGTATCCATGCTTCCCACCAAAGACTCAACTCGCATTTTAACTATGTTTACACCTATACTCTGATTAAGATGTCCCATTTAGTGTCTGATAAACTATTAATTTTTCGTAAGGGTTTTAATTTTTTGGAAACTCTAGTTATTTTTTGTTGGGCCATGAAGCCCAAATAGAAGATAAAACAGAGTGTAATAGGAATTAGATAGAAAATAGAATATGTTTGTAAGCCCAATAGAGGGCCCAGAATGTAATAAAATAGGAAAGCCCAGTAGGGGCTTCCCTATAAATACCTTGTACACCCTTACCTAAAGGGGGTTGGATAACTTGATATTAAATAAGAGAGAAGGACCTATTCATGAGTTCATTGATTATCATTGATCATTGTGGATTGTATACTCATTGATTATCGAATAATTTAGTATCCGATTATTACGAACTCATCATGTTTACTTGTTATAATTTTGCTAATCTTATTTTTGGTTTAATCTTTCCTATGTTTTAATTTAACAATACGAGTGTGATAACTGATGCATGATTTCACTGTCAGAGGTGCGGGGTGCAGTATATAAGCAACGTTTTGCCCTACTGCTAGTTATTAAATCTGTAGTGTACTCAGCACTCAATACTGTTTTTATGGTTGTTCTCAGGCAACCACGAGGAAAAACGTCATGTGCATATCCCTGAAGGTATCCACAGTGATTGTCCAGGTAGGTACCTTTTTGAATCAGAATCTTTTGATGCTTATATATGTTTCTAGAATGATATTAATACCTTAAGCTTCACTTAACAGTACTGAAATTCTGTTGAGTTTGATGATACAGTCTTTAGCTTGATATGTTATTAGAATGTGAATAAATAGATACATAAGAATTCCTGACTTTAACCTAATCAAATAATTTAAGTTAAAAAAAAAAGAATTCATGTATGCCGTTAAAATTTTAGATCCTGTATACATTACTTCCTAGATATCTCATGAAATGTTGCTAATGCCTGTCATCTCTTACTACAATAAATTCTCTTCACTTCATTCTTTAGGTTTCACAGCCCTGCACGGAATTCTTAAGCCGGGAGAGGATAAACTCTGTAAAAGTTGAGGAGGCCATGCCATCAATGCTCATAGTGATTCTTGCTGATATTGATAATGTCGTTAGTGCCGGTGACATTGATCAAGAAAGATTTATTTAAGACGCAAATTGGGTTGACGGAGATGCAGAAGATCACAGACCAGAATGGTATGTTTCCCTTTAAAGACTATACTTGGGTCATAATATGTTTAAAGGAATTAGTATTGAAAGGGGCGGTTAGTCAATAAACGCCCCACAAGGAAATTGTATCTTTCGACGCTGAACCATTTATTCCACGTAAATCCCCTGGATCACCTTATCTTCTTCTATATCAAATTTAGAACAACGCTCAAAAAATTTCTTAGCCACATTTGCTGAGAAACAGCCAAGTAGCAGAGAAACCTGCCTTGCAGGAGAGATTTTTCCAGACTTTAGGGGGGAGAAACTATATCTTTCAAGGGAGTGTACTTGTAAAAATTGTAGCAGTTTTAAAATTTATAAGAAAATTTAAATATATTAAATATAACAATTTTATGTGACACTATTGTTGATCATATAATTGTTTAGTAAAAAACCGTGGCCTCTGTTCCACAGTTCGTGCCCTCCTCTCAGTAGCGGACCCTGGATTTAGATCCTATTGGTCTAATATTGTAAACCCTAAAGCCTTTTTTTGGGGGGGACTTATTGAAAAAATTATATGACTTTATTTATGATTGCAGTTACCATAGTACAAAAAAGTTTTAGTTTTTTAGGTTAATATTGATTTTGCAGAGGCCATCTGGTCTTAAGTTGTTGAGACTTGGTTCAGATTCTTTTAAGGATTGGATGGTGGTGCTTGAAAGATCTGATAAGGACATAAGTGGCACAGTGATGCTTTGTGGAGCAAAATAGAAAATGCGTAACGACTTGGTATGGAATAAAAAAAACGATCTGCTCAAGAAACAGTTGTATTGGCTGAAGATGATCTTAATTAATAAATACATCGCATCTTTGGGGAGTTTGTTGCCCGAGGATGGAAAAGAACACTGTACCAAACCTGCAGAAAAATATGATTAAGATCAGTGGCGATGTTGCTGTATTTGAAGAACAAGAACGTTTTCAAATTTGGATGTGTTGTTCGTAACAGCCATGGGAGCCGGGAGGAATTAATTGCAGCGAAGATGATGAACGAGTATGGGCGCGTACAACCTGAACTTGCTGAGGCTTTGAGTTGGGCTAAGGAACAAGGATGGCGCCGAGGGTATATATAAATACACTGCCTGATTGTTATATTAAAGTTCTGTTTCTACACATTCTTCTTTTGGCCTGGTAATTCAAGACTGCAAGAAGCTGTTGTATTTTTTGAAAGGTAATTCAAGACTGCAAATTGAAGTGCACATTGTACATGTTTGGGGAAATGGGAATCATGTCAAAGACTATTTGGGCTTTAAGAACAATTACATGTTGGGCTGCATGTTTGGCAAATTTTGAAATCGGTTATAAAGAATCATTTTTGAGCAATAATTGAAAAGTTAGAAATCCTAACTTTTAAACTTTCATCATTTTTCATTTCCGGTAATGGTGCATTCACTGTCTTGCACATTTCCTATTTTTAAATTTGCACAAGTTCAGTATAAAATAATTAATATTTTGTATAATTTTTCTACATTTAATTTGTTAAAAATTTTAAGATATAAAATTTCCTCATCTAAAATTTTCAAGTGCTGGAAAGTTATTTATTAATTTTAATTTTATTTCATCTTGTTCCAATTATATAATTTTTTAATCCGGGTGAATATTAAATGTGAAAATTCGTGTAAAATTTCGAATTTTTCAAAGACCGGATTAAATTTTGATTCTGAAATAAGACGAATCATGTTGATCTAAATGCAACCGATTTGATTAAACAACAAACTCACCACAAAAATTCAAAAGATCACCATTTGTTGGTGCATATAATAGTATTAGTTTGCCTTATAAATTTACTACATGTTATCGATATAGAATTCGCGCGATATATATTATTTCGTTTAACCGAGACCAATATTATATCGACCAAATTAAATTTAAGTAATTATATTTAGTTTGATTTTTTTAGCCAGATCAATAATATAATTTTATTTTAGTCGGGATAGATAATGTATATTATATAGTTTTAGCTCGAGGTCATTATCTTTATTTTTAATTTTTTTTATTAATTCATGTAATTTATAATATATATTTTGATTTAAAAAATATTATAACTTATAAGTTACAATAATTTATCAAATAAATTATCAAATAATAAGTAAATTATATATATAAAATTAACCAAATATCTACATAACTTATAAGTTATGTTGTTCTTATCATTAATATAATATTTTTCAACTTTAAATTAGAAGTATTATGATTTAAGAAATACCAAACACGTCCAATTTTTATCTAAGGCCTCTTATCTCTTCGTCTCATTGAAAAGACTAAACTACCCATATTTTTAATATTTATATAAAAGTTGTGTTTTGTGGGAATCGAACTCGAGTTACTTCATTCTTATATACAACCTCGTACCACTACAACATATACATAATATGTAAGTGTGCTAAAAGAATATTTTATTTAACTTTAAAGATAGCTACTTGAATTCCGCAAAAAATTGACAGTTACTTAAATATTTGTACAATTAATTTTAAAGAACTGAATTTTAGATATAAAGTTAGGCATAGTACATAAATGGATTATTATCTTTTTTATTATTATTTTTTAGTTTGATAATATATCTCATATATTGTTAACATATTTTTTATTATAAAAAGTAATTAAAATGTACATATATAATTTTTAAAGAAAATATTGAAAATAGAATCGCCTATATATAAATAATCTAGATTGGTATTAAATATTTAGATATGTTCGAATTATAATGAGTCAATGAATTTTAGTTTATTTTGAATTTGAAATTAGAATTTGGCCTATTGTTCAAAAAATACTCGAAATTTGACTACATGACTAGCCGAAAAACATTGTCACATTCTACCTTTAGTAAATTTAAATTACAAGTTCGACGAGAATATCCTACCAATAATGTGAATTTTTTTGATATCCTATATTAATATAAATTAATGTGTTTGAGTTATTTATAGGATCAAGTCAACTGATTATTTGTATTAAAATTACTAACTTCACTGGTAGCGCAATAGTGTTTTGGGACTAGTCCCGATTTTAAAAATATTTGAAATTTGATATGAGATCTCACGAGATTTGTTAAAACTACGATGATATATTAAATGGATTTATTTTTCATTTTTTATTTTAAAAAAACTAGCATTTTAAAAAGAATTCTATTAGATAAACAATATTATTGATCAAGATAATATTGTACAAATATTGTGAATTATTTTGAATTATTCAAATAAAAGTTATATCTATACTATATTGTAGTATTTAATTCAATACATTTTATACTTTTTAAAATATATATATATATATATATATTGTTCAATAATTTGAAGAAATTAACCAGTTCAACTAATATTTATAAAACTTTATCAAATTGAAAAATATTTAATTTTAGGAGAATAGTATACAATATTATCAAATTATTATATGAAGAAATATTAGAGTTGTAATGAAAGAAACTTAAAAATAGTTTAAATAACAATATAATTATAATTTTTCCTTCAAATTCTTAAAAAAATTATGAACATCAATAATAAGTCTTACAATATATAATTTATTTTTATGTTACATGACTCATACTCGGTCGCGTAAAAAACAGATATGGCTTGTTTGTTAGTGATAATGTGAATATCATGTATAAATTATTTTAATTTATTTATTATATAATTTTAATTTTTGAATAATTGTAAATACATGTTATTTAAGTAATCAATTGCCTCACTAGATATTAATAATGATTACACATGTACATAAATCAGATATTAAGCATACAAATAATTGAAACCATCGTAATTTCCTAAGAAATGTAACATACGATAATTCACAAGCTAACATAGACGCATATAACTTAATTTTATTTTGTTAAGAGTAGTGTAAAAAAACTAACAATTTTCCAAACATACATATGTTAAAATTCAAAAACTAACATTTTTCATTAAAATCAACTTTTATATTAACAGTAGTGTAAATTTTATATTATGATCGCAAGTAATTCTGAATTCAGTTATTCATTTTTTATCTTTTTAAATTGAGTAAGTTAATTGTGAGTTAGTTGAGAACTCAGTAATAATATAGACCAGTTATATAGTTTATTTAAATAAAATTCAAAATTTTTGGTCAACTTTGTACTCAACATATATGTTAATTTTTAACTTTTTCTTTGTAAACATACCAACGAAATTCTACATATTAAGTTTATTTGTTTCATTTTAAACGTACACTGACTACCCTGTTTATATTCATTCATCTCTCTCTATATGAGAGTCGGCCGGCTCATCTTCCTTTAACCCTAATTCATCACACCTCCTTCTTCACCTTTCTACCCATCTTCATCTCTATCTCCATCATCTCTCTTCATCCATACAACATTTTTTCATTTGTTTTTAACTTTCTTTCAATAAATATCGGATTTTGTTCAAAAATTCGGTTTTTTTTCGTTTCGTTTAATTGAGCTGTTATTTATGTGTTTGATTGTCTCGCTTTGTGCGATGTGTCTCGCTTTATGCGATGTGTTGAAAATGAATTTTACGGTGTATTGGGAAATCTGGATATCTCGCATCAACAACACTTTCGGCAGGTTTATAGCTGGTGTCCGACAGGTAGATAGCTGAGGTGCTTTTGGAACGGTAGTGAAAATCGCATGTGCTCACCTCTCACAAAATATTTTTGTTCATAACACGAGGGTCCTCTCAGTTTTTGCAACTGAGTCCTCTGAACATTATACTATCCATGAAATTAATGTGAGGGTCAATTGTGAAACTACTGTTTTCGGTGAAGATGCAGGCTGGATCGCTCGAGAAACCATTATCTTCATTTTTAATTTTCAGAATATTTTTATTCAGTCTGTTAAGCAAATCCGGAAACAAAGAGGCTAATTATTTAGTTCGTCTATTTGTTTTTCAATCTGATTGCATGATCAATTGGGGGTTTGTCCCGATTGAGTTTTTTTTCATGTTATTAATGAAATCTACTATAAATTTGGCAAAAAATTCAATTAAAATTAAAATTTGAACAATTGTATATACTGAACATTTAACAATACGCCATTAACCCATTTTCATAAATCAATATTTACTAGCCAATAACCGGTGCGTTGCACTGACTGATTATAATATTTGTAATTGTATTATTTTATAAAAATAAATCGTAGAAAACAATTATTTTATATTATTGAGATTAATTAAGTTATGATATTTAGGAATCCATTAGATAGTTTAAATATTAAAAACTACTCATAAGATAACATACATGTCTGGTTGCCCCTGGAGTAAAGTGAGAGTTTTGAATAAGGTGTTGTGGATGATTTCACATTTTATTTTAATATTATATTTTTTTATTTTTTTCTTAATTTCTTAATTGATTTGTTATATTATAATTTTAATTACTAAAATTAATTTTGGAAGTGTATGGTTTTCTACAAAAAGTTAGAAAAGAAGTTAGTGCGGTTAGAATATAAGCTGAATAATAATTAATAAAATTTGTAATAATATGTGATACATAATTTAAATTTTTTAAATAAATAAAATTTGTTTAAAATTTGTTTTGGAGGGTTATGTTAACATATAAAAAAAATTGAACACCATGCTCGTGAAGTGGAAGACAACTGTGTGCAAACCTTACACATTCTTTTTTTGGTAACATTCTCATCTTACAATTAAATTGATGTACTTATTCTACCCTCTTTCCTATAAATACAATGTAAAAAAATTAAAAGTGATCATTTTATTTGACATCGCAATAATTTGAACAGTTCAAATTGTAGGTATTTGCTAACTCATTTTTCAACCCTTATCTTCACTCCCACAGTTTATTTTTCATTAACACTAGAGCTCCTGTGGTAACATATATGGAATGTACCCAATAATCACACAGAAGCGGTAGGAAGGCGCGCTCTGGACGGGTGCCAGGGCAAGCACTGGGGAGGAGGTCACAACCGCTACAAGTATTTGTGCAGCTTTCGGTTGTTAAAGATAACCAGCATAATAACTCGTGCAAGGCACGGGTCATTTTCTAGAATTTTTTTTATGCATCATGCAATTATAATGTTTGTAGAGCAACTCCAACAATATCCGTATATAGGCTCTTGAGTCAAATTTTGAAAAAATGGAGATAAAATTACTCTCCAACAAACTCCATGTCCCCCTCTATAACATTAGGAGCTTTGAATGCTTCCTCACTTTTAGAAGTGAATATCCCTCAACTATTATTATATTATATTTTTCTTACCCGTTATTTTATATTTGATAAATGAATATAAACAGGGTAGTAAATGTACATTTAAAACGAAACGATTAAACTTAATATGTAGAATGCCGTTAGTATGTTTAAAAATAAAAACCTACAAATTAACATATATGTTGAATACAGAGTTGACCAAAATCTTGAATTTTATTTAAATAAACTATATGTACTGCTCTATATTATTACCGAGTTAACTACTAACTTAAAATTAACTTACTCAATTTAAAAAGATAAAAAATGCATAACTGAAGTTAGAATGACTTGCAATCATAATATACAATAATGTAAAATTTACATTATTGTTAATATTAAAGTTGATTTTAATGAAAAATATTAGTTTTTGAAATTCAACGTATGTATGTATGGGAAAATGTTAGTTTTTTATTTACACTACTATTAACAAAATAAGATTAAGTTATATGTATGCGTGTATATTAGCATGTAAATTTTTGTATGTTACATCTCTTAGTAAATTATGATGGTTTCAATTATTTATATGTTAAATATCTGATTTATGTACATGTATAATCATTATTAACATCTAGTGAGATAATTGATTACTTAAATAACATGCATTTATAATTATTCAAAAATAAAAATTATGTAAGAAATAAATTGCTATAATTTATATATGATATTCACATTATCACTGACAAACAATCCATATCTATTTTTTACGCAACCGGGTATCAATCATGGTTGTAACATAAAAATGAAATATATATTTTTAAGAATTATCATTGATATTCATGATTTTTTCAAGAATTCGAAAGAAAAATTGTATTTCTATCTTTATTTAAACCGTTTTTAAGTTTCTTTCATTATGACTCTAATATTTCTTCATACAATAATTTGATAACATTTTATACTATTCTTCTAAAATTAAAAAATTTCAGTTCGATAAAGTTTTATAAATATCAGTTGAACTGATTAATTCTTTTAAATTATTGAACAATATATGTTTTTTCCTTAAATAATATAAAATGCATTGAATCAAATGCTACAATATAGTATAGATATAACTTTTATTTGAGTAATTCAAAATTTTAAAATAATTCAAAATATTTGTACAATATTATCTTGATCAATGAATATTGTTGATCTAAAAGAATTCTTTTTAAAAGGTTTATTTTTTTAAAGTGAAAAATTAAAAATAAATCGATTTAATATATAATCGTAGTTTTAACAAATCTAGTGAGATCTCATTTCAAATTTCAAATATTCTTAAAATTGGGACAAATCCCAAAAATAAAATGTGTTACTAGTGAAGTTAGAAATTTTAATATAAATAATCAATTGACTTGATCCTATAAAAACCTTAAACACATTAATTTATATTAACATAAGATATTAAAAAATTTCCCATTATTGGTAAGATATTCTCGCCGAGCTTGTAATTTAATTTTACTAAATGTAAAATGTGACGATATTTTTCGGCCGGGTCATGAGTCAAATTTCGATAAGATATTCTCGCCGAGCTTGTAATTTAATTTTACTAAATGTAAAATGTGACGATATTTTTCGGCCGGGTCATGAGTCAAATTTCGAGTGTTTTTTGAGCAATGGGTCAAGTTCTAAAATGTATTGACTCATTATAATTCGAATTTATCTAGATATGTAATACCAATATAAATTATTTATATATAAGCGATTCTATATTCAATATTTTTAAAAAAATTATATATGTACATTTTAATTACTTTTTATAATAAAAAATATGTTAAAAATACATGAGATATATTTTTAAACTAAAAAATGATTAATAAATAAGATAATAATCCATTTATGTACTATGCCTAATTTTATATCTGGAATTCAATTCTTTAAAATTAACTGTACAAATATTCAACTGACTATCTTTTTTTTCGGAATTCAAGTAAGTATCTTTAAAGTTAAATAAAATATTCATTTAGCACAGTTACATATTATGTGTATGATAAAAAGCACATGTGACAATATGGTGTAGTGGTAACAGGTTGTATAGTTGAATGAAATAACTTGAGTTCATTTCCTACAAACCACATTTTTTATATAAATATTAAAAATATGGGTAATTTAGTCTTTTCAATGAGACTTTTTAATCTCATGAAATTATACCCTTGTTACTTTTTAATCTAATGAAATTATACACTTGTTCTCCTATTATATATAGAAGAGATTAAGACTCTTATTATTTTAATGAATAATGCTATTAAAACGAATATAAAATTAAAATTAATTTTAATAGTAATTAGAATAATATAAAATTTAATATAAATTAAATTTAAAATTAATAAAATAATTTAATTTCAATTTTAAATAAAATTAGAAACAACCAACAAACCAATCAACCACCGAACATACCAACCAAAGTTTCATATTTCCTTATAATAAATTATCGACTATCAATTGGGACGTAGATGTAAGGTATTTTAGTGTTCCAAATATAATTTGGGATGTAAGGATTTTGATATTTTCTGTTTATCGAACATTATACTTAGCACTGTGTCGAAAGTAATGCTATAGGCACAAAAAATTGTTATAAAATTATATTTCATGGTGATGTGGCAATTTCAAATGATCTAATTGGTGTTTTTATATAAATGCAGGGAGGTCCATTTTCATTTAGTCTATTTGTAATTTTTTTGGGAACGAATTTGTTACCCCCAATATTTTCCCTTTGTCAAAAAACATTTAACTTAACAATAATCACATAATCGAAAACATCACTGTTTCTTGAATTACCCATTAGTTTAAAACTCCCATTCATAAGCTACTAATATAAAGAACAAACTGAGCACGGTTAGATAGTACAAGTGGTTCGTCCCAGATTCTGGATTCGATCCTCGCTCATCCCGAGAATTTATGAGAACAAATACTTTTTTTTTGTCAGGAATGAAATACTTTCATTGATAAGATTTTGAAATACAAAAGAGTATATCTTTAAATCACAAAGTTCATCATCTAACCGAAAGGCACGCAAGTTGCCTCCGGACGTTTAGACAATAAAACCTTAATGTATGAAATAGATAACCCACAAAAAGGTCTCGTTAAAACCTCGCAGGAGTAAAACCCTACGGGAAAAAAACCCAGGGAGGAAAAAGAGTGCCCTCTATAACTCAAATTTCATACAAAAACTAATAATAACTAGTATCTTTCGATAATTGCAAGAATGTCTCGTATCATCAATTTGAAACTATATCCCTTGTTTTGTACTTCAAGGTCCCTCTGAAAAAAAAAACAAAGTAGAATCTCTTCCAAATATCGTGAAAATAAGAACAAATGAAATAAGAAAAATATATTAAAACATTAAAAATAAATCTACATATAATACGACATTAAAATAAAATAAAATCTAACCAAACGATATATTTGGTTAGATACAAAGTTCCCATATTAGGACACAATCAGTCATTAAAAACTAGTAAAACCAAAAAAAAGGTCAAAAACCATCATATATGGCACTCCCGTATTGGCACAAATAAGTCACCTCACATGACACATCATTCTATAAATTGATTTTTAAAGTTCATTTATTTTGAAACTTAGTGACCCTTGAAATTCTTAAAAACATAATAACAGCACAATTTAAAAACTTTTCTCAAGTCAAGAATTTACGATTTGTTGGTGTGAGATGGATGGTTTACTCGCATTATATTTTGGCCCTAACTAATAATCAGCAGGTATAGAGAGATAAATACAGATTTTAAAACTAGAAAATAGATATGAAACCTAATTTTATAAAGATATGTAATTAAGTAAGGATAATTTGGTAAAATCAGCAGGTAACAAGAAATACATATCGATGATCAAATTTTTAATATTTTATCTATTATATAATACTGTAGTATAAAGGGCTTTTTTGAAAAATAACCAAGCTTAAAAACATTTTTGCAAAAATACTGTCATCTTTTTTAAAAAATTGCAAAAAAACTATTTTTCAATTATTTTTTTTGCAAAAATACGGTTTTCGGTAACTGTGATCGACTGCATGCAACATTTGACGAGTTTCTGCAACTAAATACAACTCCATTCAACTAGTTACCTATGTGTTTGATTTTGGTTGATTCCGCTTTTTTGCAAAAAAAATCAGAAGATTATAAAATCGCAAAAATCACTACAACAAAATAGGCCAATTACGACGGCCAACTTACGACGGAAAAAAATGCGCGCCCTATTTACGACGGAAAAAAGTAAAATGTCGTAATTATTTACGACGAAATCCAAAACCGTCATAAGTTTAGTGTTTTATTAATAAAATTATGCACGATACGATTAAACAAAAATAAAAATTATTTGGAGTTGCGACGATTTAAACATTTCGTCGTAAGTTAACTATTTTTATTAAAATTTTAAATTGAAATTGAATAAAAAATATTTTATCTAAATTTACAACGAAATATTTGCGACGAAAAAAATCGGATGGTCAAATTTACGATAGAAATTAAAATTCGTCGTAAGTTATCAAAGAGGGAAATTTAACCTTTTCCCAAAAAAAATTGGAGGGAAAATAAAAATCATTTGAAGTTGCGACGATGTGAACATTTCATCGTAAGTTAAATATTTTTATGACGGAAAATTTGTGACGGAAAATATTGGAACATCCAATTTACGACGAAAATTAAAATCCGTCGTAAGTTATCGAAGAGGGTAATTTAACTTTTCCCCAAAATTTTGGCGGTAAATTTGACTTTTCTCAATTTTTTTGCGAATAATAATTTATGACAGATTCTGTCGTAAATTAGCACATGATTTTTGATAATTTCAATTTTTAAAAAATATTATTTCATGATACAACCATATTAATGTCAACATTTATTTGTTTGGGTGACATTTCAAGAATTTCAGAAAAAATTAAATATTTTGATAAAATAATTTAATACGAAACATTGATAATATCACTAATATATATATATATATATTCATCCATATGGTAGGATCGTTGAAAAGTATTTTTAAAATAATCGTAACACTAATTCACGATTTAACACTAGTTATTTGTACTAGTTAAACTGATACTTGACTATTAAAATGTTAAACCAAATAAAATTATTTTAAAATGAAATTTTGGTTATATCACTAATATATATATATATATATATATATTGACATCTATACGGTTGGATCGTTGAAAAATATTTATAAAATAATCGAGACACTAATTCAAGATTCAACATTAGTTAGCTGTACTAGTCAAACTGATGCTTGACTGTTAAAATGTCAAACCAAATAAATTTATTTTGATATGAAATTTTGGTTATATCACAAATATATATATCTATTGACATCCATACGGTTGGATCGTTGAAAAAATATTTTTAAAATAATCGAAACACTAATTCAAGATTCAACATTAGTTAGTTGTACTAGTCAAACTGATACTTGACTGTTAAAATGTCAAACCAAATAAAATTATTTTGATATGAAATTTTGGTTATATCACTAATATATATATATATATATATATATATATATATATATATATATATATATATATCTATTGACATCCATACAGTTGGATCGTTGAAAAATATTTTTATAATAATCGAAACACTAATTCAAGACTCAACACTAGTTAGCTGTACTAGTCAAACTGATGTTTGACAGTTAAAATCTCAAACCAAATAAATTTATTTTGATATTAAATTTTGGTTATATCATTAATATATATATCTATTGACATCCATATGGTTGGATCGTTGAAAAATATTTTTAAAATAATCAAAACACTAATTGAAGATTCAACACTTGTTAGGTGTACTAGTCAAACTGATGTTTGACTGTTAAAATGTCAAATAAAATAAAATTATTTAGATATGAAATTTTGGTTATATCACTAATATATATATCTATTGACATCCATATGATTCGATCGTTGAAACATATTTTTAAAATAATCGAAACACTAATTCAAGATTCAACATTTGTTAGCGTACTAGTCAAACTGATGATTGACTGTTAAAGTGTCAAACCAAATAAAATTATTTTGATACGAAATTTTGGTTATATCAATAATATATAAATCTATTGACATTCATATGGTTGGATCGTTGAAAGATATTTTTAAAATAATTGAAACACTAATTCAAGATTTAACACTAGTTAGCTGTACTAGTCAAACTGATGCTTGACTGTTAAAATGTCAAACCAAATAAAATTATTTTGATATGAAATTTTGGTTATATAACTAATATATATATCTATTGACATCCATACGGTTCGATCATTGAAAAATATTTTTAAAATAATAGAAACAATAATTCAAGATTCAACACTAGTTAGCTGTACTAGTCAAACTGATGATTACCTGTTAAAATGTCAAACCAAATAAAATTATTTTGATATGAAATTTTGGTTATATCACTAATATATATATATATATCTATTGACATCCATATGGTTGGATCGTTGAAAAATATTTTTAAAATAATTGAAACACTATTTCAAGATTTAACACCAGTTAGCCATACTAGTCAAACTGATGTTTGACTATTAAAATGTCAAACCAAATAAAATTATTTTGATATAAAATTTTGGTTATATCATTAATATATATATCTATTGACATCCATACGGTTCGATCGTTGAAAAATACTTTTAAAATAATAGAAACACTAATTCAAGATTCGACACTAGTTACACTAGTTAGCTGTACTAGTCAAACTGATGATTGACTGTTAAAATGTCAAATCAAATAAAATTATTTTAATATGAAATTTTGGTTATATCACTAATATATAAATATATTGACATCCATACGGTTGGATCGTTAAAAAATATTTTTAAAATAATTGAAACTCCAATTCAGAACTAAACATTAGTTAGCTGTACTAGTCAAATTCATGCTTGACTGTTAAAATGACAAACCAAATAAAATTAGTTTGATATGAAATTTTGGTTATATCACTAATATATATATATATATATATTTAAATATATACGGTTGGATTGTTGAAAAATATTTTTAAAATAATCGAAACACAAATTCAGGATTAAACACCAGTTAGCTGTACTAGTCAAACTCATGCTTGACTGTTAAAATGGCAAACCAAATAAAATTATTTTGATATGAAATTTTGGTTATATAACTAATATATATCTATTTACATCCGTACGGTTGGATCATTCATAAATATTTTTTAAAAAATTGAAACATCAACATGAGACTAAACACGGATAAGTATCACTAGTTAAATCATTGGTTGACTGTTAAAATAGCAAATCAAATAAATTAATTTTTTTCTGAAAATTTTGTCATATCACCAATATACATAGTTCTTGACATCCGTACGGTTGGATCATTTATAAATATTTTTAAAAACCAAAATATTGATAGAGAACTTGACACTAGTAAGTAGTTTTAGTCGAATCACTAAAATATATACATCTTTTGTTTTTTGAGTATCTAATCATATAGATGTCAATATTTTATTTTTTTAAGTAATATTTTGTTTTACTAAATTTATAATATGTTGTAATTTTAATGTAAAAGAAAAAATTAAGTATTACTTTGAGTCCTAAATAAATAAATAATATAAAAGTTATAAATACATTTTTAAATAAATAAAATCTTATAGATAAATGAGTTAGCTATTTAAATATTATTTAAGATATTTTGTTTAATATATTTATATAAATTTTAAAATACAGGTAAATTTTAAATTGCGCTCATTATTTCATTTTTTCACGGGCCGCCTATTCATTTTTTCACTTAATTCTTCTTTGTCTCTCTCGCTCTTCCAAGTTCCAACTCCCTCTCTCTCCTAACTCTTAGGGGGCGTTTGGTACAAGGTATTCAACAAAGGGAAAATGAAAGAATTGGGGTCATTCTCTTTGTTGATGTTTGTTTAATAAAAACAATCATTCCCTTTCCCTTTTTTAGTTGTAGGTTCACCCTTATTCTTCAAACTCCATTCTCCACCTCCCACAGGTATTTGAACACCCTTTCCCACTTTTATTTTCTTATTTCAATTATAATTTAAATCTTGGACCAAAAAATACATCAGTATGTAAAATTAATTTTAAAAATTAAAAATGATTTATAATTTAGTTTTTATAAATTAAAAATAATTTTGATATAAATTTATATGTTAATTTATTAAAAAAGTTAATTATGCTATTAAATATTTAAATTTGTTTATTTATTATAATGTTAATATATTATACTGTTATAATATAAATATATTTGACTATATTGACATTGTTTAATATTAAAAAATCAAAAATAAATATAATCATGTAAATTTTCATTCGATTCCGGATCTGAACCAAACACATAAAATAATTCTGGGTCTTTACTTTACTTTCTCCTCCTTTCCCTATCTCGATTCCATTCCGTTTCTCCGAAATGAATCAAACGCCTCCTTATTCTCTCCCTCTCGTTACTTTAAGTATAGATCTAGTTAGGGAGTCTTCAAATTAATTGATTTCAGCTTATGTGGACCCGGTTGTGTGTCAAATTTGAAAGCTTTAATTAAGGTTTCTTCAAATTGGGGTTCTAGATTTGAATTAGGGTTCAAATCAAAGTTTCTCTACTTAAACTCGACTTATTATGTTCTCTCTCTTTCGTTTCAGGTCCTCTTCAGTTGATTTTCAGGGAAGTGGAGGAGGGGGATTGTCTCCTGGGAAGTTGAGGAGTTTGTTGATGGGAGTTGGGAAGTTGAGAAAACAAGGAAGGCCTCAAGAAGATGAAGAAATGGATTCTAGTTTTGACTTGAGAGCTCAAGATTTTGAGATCCATGACAATGGTATTTTACGCACACAAAAAATATTTTTTAGTTTGTGTGATTTCTGGATTTTTAACTTTATGAAATAATGGTATTTAAGTGTTTTTTTGTCTGATTTATATGGCTTGATATAAGTAGAAAGTGTCGTAGTATCAATGACGACAAAATAACAACTAGATCGATGAAGTGGAAAGTGTGTTGTATTGTATAACAGGTAGAACAGGTAGCTTGCTTTGCTTTTATATGACTAACAGGTAGAAGTGGAAAGTGTGGTAGTATCAATAATTTCAAGTTTTTGACGGAGTAATCGATGATGGGAGCATACTAAATGTTACTCCTATAAGATAAAGCAATCTATGAAATAGTAAGTTTAACATAAATGCAGTGGTGCTGATTTTTAGTCACAAGTTTAATATCAAAGTATGAGTCCTAAATAGAATTGATCTGTATTTTAAAATTTAATTGTTGTTATTGAGGAGAGTTTCCTAAGAGTAGAAATTTGCTCTTATTAGATCGGAATAGTTGCTGAAGCTAATTGAATAAGGGTTTTAATATGCCACATTTCTCTATCTCTATGTGTATATATGTACATGTAATTTTGCTAATTCTAATTGTCTAGCAGTGAAGTTATATTGTTGCGTAGAATATGGTTTATTAGCCATTTGCTGGTTTTTAGATCGGAATTTAACGCTAGCAGTAAAGTTCGGGTTTTGATGTGGGGGTTCATCCATTGCATCAAATTCAAATATTTCTGAAAAGTTCACGCCCGAATTTTAATCAGATAACAAGGCTAATAATGTTAAACTAGTCAAGGAATAGGATATTAAGTTCCATGCTTGAGACATTTTCTTTTCCCCTGTAGCAATTCGAAGTAACACCAGAGTAACATGCCAATTGTTGAATACAGAAACCAGAAACATACCGTTCCACAGAGGATCAGATTTCTGGAACTTGATTGAGCTGGTTTTAGTCCTACCATTGCAGCTAAACACTACATAAACATCAGAGAACCCAGCTGACTCAACAGTGGCCAAGTTGTTCCCTTCAAGCAAGGCAACGGTTAGTAACCACCCTTCCCCCTGTGCTTTAACTCCATGGTCACTGCCTATGTTTTTAATTATGAAATGATGAGATAAGTTAACAGAAAAAGATTGATGCAACAACACAATAAATTGTATGGCTAAATACAAACAAATATTATCTAGTTGGATTGGATGAGAAGCAGTAGGAATCAATAAGAACGTAGAAAGTACAAAAATATGTATCTCTTGATTTAATTTAGGTTAGAAACGCAAAATCTAGATATGTATAGCATGTTGGCAGTACCAAACTCAAATTATCAGTATCATACCACAGTTAAATATATAAGAGACTGTACTTACTAAATCACCTGGTTCTTAGCAGGAGAGTAAACATTTTACTTCAAATTAATTGTAAAATTGACTTGAAGAACAACATACATACTTTAGATAAATACCTCTCTTAACCCTGGCATGCATAAAACGTGATACAAGTGCCATTACCTGTTGACCTTGAAGAACTAATATAAAACATGCAATAACTTCCCCAACAGAATCTGGCAAGTCCAACCCAACAAATTCAAGCCCTTGAACTGTGTTAGACATGGTTAAGCAGAGGTGCAAAAGCAGATAAAACCCCATAAAAATGGTAGATGTTGTCGTAAAATTAGCAAAATACTGGATACCCAGTTTCCAGAGTCCCACTTTGGCTCCACCTGTAGTGATGCTAAAACTTGTTCCTTGTCGGAAGCAATGTCCATAGGATCAACTAGGCGTACATTTTGAGCCAACAAAGTAGCATGCTGCTCAACACTTTCTCTTACACCTTGTTTTGCCCCATTTTCTATCATACCTCGTATCATCGTACTCTGCAAAAAGTTAAATTGGGTTTTATAAGCGGTCTTGTCCCTAAAGAGAAATCTATGTCATTTGAAAGGATTTTATTTCGTGCTACCGGGGGTAATGTGTACTTGAAGCAGGCTATTGTCGGGCATCCAGTCATTGATCCTGTTTCTGGGGAAAAGGTTGATACCTCTGGATTTGGTTGATTATATTCACTTGAGATGATGTAGTGAAAACTGAAAAGTTTATTTCGTAGAGAAATTGCGTAACGTATATGTAGTCCTTTCATTACCTATTCAGTTTTTTTTTACCTATAATTGTTATTGCTTGCATCGTTTTTTATATACATACGAGTCGTATATGATAATATTGACTTCCTGATGGTGAAATATCATACAGGTTGAGAAAAATATATTTGCGGTCTTCGTCTCCGAGGAAAAGTAAAGAATAAAATCCTAAAAATATGTGAAGCTTTTGGAGCAAATCATTATTCTTTTAGTGAGGACTAGCTAAGCAAGCTCAAATGATAACTGAGGTATTCATAGTGCTCTGTTTCATGCTTATGTATCACTCCTTGTGCATTGTTGGAACTGCTATGTCAAGTTGAAGGGGTCTTGTTCACCTAGGCAGCTGTTGCCCATATTTTTGTCTATTAACACTGAAGTTCCCCTCTTTTCTTTACTTTCATTGTCGTGCTTTACTTAAGTCCTGCACAATTTTCGCTTAATATTTTATTGATAAAGTGTTTTATTGTCGATAGAAAGCCGATAAACGTAAGAAGACACATGCTTTCAAGAGGCAGAATGCATGGCAACAATTTCAGACTACTAAAGGCCGAGCTAAGATGGTTTATTTTAAATCCATTTATCATTGTTTTAATAGCTACATTGAACAACTCCTGATCAGCCTATGTTCTAATAAGATTTACTATTTTAAGCAATTTTTTTTTGTATATGTGGGTATATGTGGCTTTACAGTTACTCATGTCATGCAAATGCTGCAATTTGGTCAAAGTTTATGTTATTTGGTATCAAGTTAATTGCACTTTACAGATATTATATATTTTTTAATGCAGGGTACTAGAATTGACAACGCACCATTGAATGGCAATGACTTCGGAAGCAACAATGATGAAGATGAAGATAAAGATGTTGATCGTTACTCCCTCCATTAACTACAGTAATTTTATTTTAATTAGTTATATCTATTGTGTTAATCAGGAAACCTGATTTGTAAGATAACCAAGTTGTGCTTGTAAACTGAATTTGGTTTGTGGGTGTTTGTAAACTGAATTTTAATTTGCTTTCTACTTTTGATTGTGAATTAGTACGAATTTACGGTATAACTAATGTAAATTATGTATTGTGACTTGATTGCGAGGTTTAGAGTTTGTTTTGAGTTTGCGATTGCATAAGATTTTGGTAGGTTAAAAATTTAAATTGGAAGCCGAAAATGGCCGGATACTGAAAATTTAGTTTTTGGTTATTCTGGAAAAACAAACTTAAGACGGTTGTTCTTCAAACATTCCGTCGTAATTATTATGGTAAAATGAACTTACGACGGTTGTTCTTCATATATTTCGTCGT
The DNA here is from genome assembly GCF_009905375.1 of Apium graveolens. Taxonomy (NCBI): domain Eukaryota; kingdom Viridiplantae; phylum Streptophyta; class Magnoliopsida; order Apiales; family Apiaceae; genus Apium; species Apium graveolens. Next base: position 238,752,194 of record NC_133656.1, read on the forward strand.
AATGTATCCATTTTCATATTTAAAAATATTTTTTTTTGAATTTTCATTTTCCCAGCTTGTAGGCCCGATCTTCTAAAATACGACGTTTTTTCTGTCGGAAATTTCTAACTTACGACGCATTCTTCCCTCGTAAGTACATAACTTACGACGTTATTGTTCGTCATATTTTGGTATTTTACGACAATAAATTCCGTCGTAAGTTGATTTATTATTTTATTGAGTATGTGGGCCCCTACTTCCTAACTTGCGACGCAATTTTATCTTGTGACGGAAAAACGAACTTACTACTCGACCAAAAACGACGATTTTTTTCCGTCGCAAATGGCTCAATTACGACGATTTCAGTTCAAAAAAATTGTCGTAAATGACCAGATTTCTTGTAGTGAATATTTAAAAAAGTTAGTATTTTCGGTAATTTTTACTAGTAAATTAGCAGGAAAACCAATCTTATTAAATATTGGACAAATTTCACAATCGAGCCCAACACTAGGTTATATATTTTAATGCTTAGCAGCGACTAGTAATCTTATTTTTAATAATTTTGTTTTAGTTGGTCGATTTATATTTTAATTTTAATTTTGTGTTAGTTTGGGTCAATTGTATAATATATTTTTTATCCCAGGTGAATAATATATATTTTTTTGATTTTTGTTTATCCTAATTTAATAGTATTATTTTTTTATTCCGATCATTAATATTTATTATCCCGATGCACATTTGTCTACCAAATCCAACCAATTATATTTAGTTTGCTTAAATTTATTTTAGTTCGAAATATCAATTAAAATAATATAGAAGTAGAATTAAAATTGGTAGAGTAAGTTGACTGAAATATAATAAGAATTAGAATCGACTGACCGATCAATTAAAATTCGAATAGTTAAGTAAGGGTAATTAAGTAATTTCAGCAAGTACCGACCGACCGACCGATTACCAAACTTTAATGTTTTATCTATTATAATATAGTATACATAAATATGAATTAGAATTAAATTGGTAGAAGAACTTGATTTTATTATCAATTATAATAAGAGTTCAATATGAAGTAAAATTTAATTTAGGTGAAGAATTGAATTCAATGTCAATTAAAATTAGAATTGACCTACCGTCTACAATATATATTTAGAAAAAAGTTAATTTAGGGTTCTATAATCTATTCATGTCTATCGACAACCACACGGGCGCAGATAACCCTATAATGGGGGAGGAGATGTTTTGGTGCCGCATATGTAAATCAAACCGCAAACTGTCGTGCCTCTGCGAGTGTTACTTAGGCTGTAATGTCTGCGGTCTCGTCTTACGTGATGATGACGAAGATGACATTCCTCAGACTCCGCCCAAACTCCACGTTGTCCACTATATTGCGCAGATTCGAGATATTTTCGATGACAACGTCATTGATTTCGCTATGTTTTGTTACACAAAAGCTTCTGCTTCTGGTTATTTACGCAGAGATAAAGTACTTGCAGCTATTTGCTTATATATTAGTTGTCGTACCAATAAAGTGCCATGCATGCTCGTCGAGTTTTCGAGTTTCGGTGTCAATGTGTATGACGTAGGGTTTATGTTTTTGCATGTTTACATGTTTTTGAGGGATGAAGTTGATGGTTTTCAAGCGTCTGAAATTGTGGATCCTTTGTTTTTTATTCACCGGTTTAAGGCTGCGCTGCTGGTCAAGGAGAATAACAAGTTCAAGGAGAATAACAACAAGTTCATTGTCGTGTTGACGGCTTTGCGGATTTTAGCTGATTGGAAGTCGGAGTATGTGGGATGTTGGAAGAGACTTGGTGGATTGTGTGCTGCGGCCGTGTATATGGCCGCTTATTTTAACGGATTTGATTTGTCTGATTGTGATGATGTTGTTTCTGTTACAGGATTTGTATGATGATTTTGCAAGCGTTGCTAAGGAGTGTGAATATTTCATTCGGGGGGCTGAGTATGCTGTTTGTCCACATTATGATCGACTGATTGCTGACGATCCACTGAATGCTGAGAAGTGTTTTCATGGATTTTGTCGTGTTTGTTATGATAAGTTTGTGAAGCTCTCTGGATACTTTTGTGGTGGATTGGATGCAAAGTGCAGAGAATGTCAACCGGCTGACTTGTCAAATGGTACTTCAGTTCCAGGAGAAGACGACGATGTCCAGGTCTTATGCAGCAAGAAGAGGCTGAGTTCGATGATCAATTTTGATGCCTTGCATGAAGCGTTTGGAGATGATGAAGCTCAGAGTGCAAATACAAAACGTAAGGAGTCCAACGGCAGTAGTAGCAACGCCATGGAGCAAGGACATTGGGGGGACGAATTGGCTATTGCTGGTGATGCTCATGCTCAAGATTCGGCTAACAATTCAGTGAGGAGACGATTTGGACAACCAAAACCACCGCGGGTGAGAAGATTAGGCTTGCAAAGATGATCACCGGATCAGGTTGGAGAAGATTTGGTTAGTGATATCATTGTAAGGGAGGTGAAGAGACCTAGTTTAATTTAAGATTATATTGTTATAGTTTGCATCTATAGTGATTGTAGAACAATAATACTTGGTGATGAATATTTTGTTAATTTGCTAAGATTGCATCATACATTGATTGAATTCTAGTTTGAATAGCTCCTTTGCTTTTTGGGAGCATAATACTGGGACTTGTTTGCAAATATATTTAGAGCATCAATCAATCAACCATATCCAATATATACCGCTTAGCCTGTCTGCAAGAGCTAAGATGTACGCAGAACATGTCCCTACTTCGAAGAGTATGGAAGCTATTTCCGTAAAGACCCATGCTTAGTGCAATAAATATATAGTAGATTACAACTTGTGCAAAGTTAAATTTTATGCAAACTCTGTATCATAGGCTTCGTAGTCTCTGTATTCATTGTATATATTTCACTTGTACATTAGAAATTTTAGAGTGCACATTGTTTGGCCAAGGCCGCTATCAGAAGTTCAATACTAGAACAACTCATTAAAATTTTGTAATTATATTTTCGGCATACAGATTTAAACAACAAAGCTGCATAACACCCCTCCTTCCCCTTGTTATCCTGTCATTGCTGATTGGTCTGGTTTTGCACCTGCTGTCAGACTTGCTGAGGCCAGGGGATTAATGAAACATGCAAGTTCTGCAGTAATAAAGAGTAAAGACAGTACTGTTATAAAACATAGAGATGTATAAAAGTTGGTTCAGTAAACTAAGAGCTCAGTACCGAATGAGAAGTACAACAGAGTCCCTTTGACCCGTATGTTTAACATTGTTCACCAGCTTCTGCACCATCCTACATATACGCTGCATTGATTAACCTTGAATTCACCTTGCACAAATAAATTATATAAATAAAAAGTGAGAGGTATGGAATTCATACCTATTGTAATTATCATATCCGGTTTGAACATAACACGACCTTCTCTCTTCTGTTCCAGAGACCTTTCTGGAGGATGGATTTAAATCTAGTTATAACCACTTGTGCATATGTATTTAGAAATATCAAGAGTTTGTATCATGTCATCGCGTCGATCAACATGTTAAGAGTGCATGTCTAACCATCATGTCGATCAACATGTTAAGAGTTTGTGTCATGTTGTCACGTTGATCATCATGTCATTGATTAACTTATTTATGTTCAGTTTCTATTTGATATGTACATCGTATGGGTTGTCATTCAAATTGTGTGTGATCACGTCAGGGTTGGTATCTATCATTGCGTCATGTTCCCAAGCGAAGGCGTCCACTATTTTTGTCAGAAACTCAATCAAATTGAACTCCATCTTTGGTGTCACGTCCTGTCCAATAACAACATTCATGTACCCTATCATCAAGCTGACATTAACCAAGTTTTTAGAATCGTCACGACAACTAGTAGGTGTTCTGGCTCATGTCATCATATTTTTTGTTTCCTTTCATGTAAATATTATATCCGACTCAGTTTAGAGTCGTTGGACACCTCCATAAATGTCACTAACTTATACTGAGTCGTTGTATTGATCTTCATGTCAATATGTAATTCTGTCAAGATGATAATGTCGGACACCATCTTTAGGTGTACATCATGTCGGTATCTGGACATGTCATCAAAATATGTATGTCTTTGTATAAAATTGATGTTGTCCTCTTATTCTTCGTCCATAGAGTAGCCTCACACTCATACTTAAGAAAGATAACAGCCTCTCAAGTCGTGTGTTGTCGACTTCCTTTTAGAATGATGGTAATTTTCAGAATCTTCATGTCCGCCTTCTTCAAATCTGATTTGCACCATAGCTTTGGCGTGTTATTTTCTTTTCGTACGCCCATCTTAATGTTCTCAAGGAGAATGATAAGAGTTTCCTCCACACGGCGTTATTTTTCATCATCGTAGATGTCGTCCACGTTTAGTCATCTTGAGTGCCTCCTTTTTTTTAATAAAGAACTTCCATGTCATGTTGAAGCATTTCAACAGATGAAACCATGTCCCAATTCATATCCACGTCATCACGTTATTTTTTTGTCGTACCTTAATGTGTAGAATTGTCATCCATGTTGAAAATCAAATAGACTCTTAGCTAGTTTCCCACAGACGGCGCCAATTGTTTTTACCAAAATTTGTGGGTTAAAAAGGTAAGTCTAATAGATTTAATTATGACAAAATTGTATAATGAAATGTGATCAACATGTACAAAAATTAAATGGACACGAACATTTGGTGACGCGAAAAACCCTGTGAAAGGGAAAAAACCGCGGGTGGGACGATACCCAACTGAAATGATTCCACTATAATGATGTTTAGATGATTACAAGTGATTACAATCAGTGAGATAATAATAAAACGTGGCTGAAACCTCCTTCCCTGAATATGCAGTCTGGACGTGTCGAGTGTTCCATTTGTACTCGTCAACTGTGCAGTCTACTCGTCGGCTGAGGAGAAAATTATCAATAATGCATATTATTGTGTATATATGTAGAGGATGAGTATTGGAAGTTATAGTTTATATAGGTATTATAGGACTTTGTGTTGTAGATAATGTAAGAATTATCAATAATAATATATATGATTCATTGGATATGTGAGTAATGAAGTGAATGAGTATAGATGATAAAGTGTGTGTGAATGTAAATTGGCTAATGAATCATTATCAAGTGATATTACATATACATAGGTAGTAGAGAAAGTAGTAGTGTTTTTGTGTAAGTATAAGTGTATATATTATGGATATATGTAGATAATGTATGGAGTTTTTATATAAAATATGAGTAATGTATAGAGTGAGCGTAAAAGAAGAAGTAGAGTTCTAATCTAAGTAGAATTGTGTAAGTGTGTGTATATGTAGATAATGAGTATCTCTATCTTTTATCTTGTTTAACCACCCCCATATCACTTCCACGGTTGCTATAATTTAGCCATATCCTTGCTGCATGTTGATGGAAAATAGGAGATATAGTTTAACCTCCCTCCTATTTTTAAGGGTTGTTATTTGACTTAGTTTAGTTGCTGTTCCGTTCCCGTCCGTTTGCCCCGCTCCTGTCGTGTCGACTGCAGTTGATGTCGACTGTTCCCGTCGGTTCCTTTTGTGTCAGCAGAAACTCTTTATGCTGCAGTCATCATGTTCAGTAATCTTCATGTCCTGACGGGTGAAAATCCGGTACCAACACGACCTTCACGTGCATATCCGGTAATCAATGTTGTGCATGATACTATATCAAGTCTTAGTATACTCTTGTAAATGTCATTTGCAGTTCTTACATTTCCACATTTAACATAAGCATCAATCAGCGATCCAGTCAATATATTAAATGATTGAAAACCCAGTCAGGCCAAGCCAATCCCACAACCCACTATGGAAGAGCACGCGAAACATAAGTTTGGGCACGTGAACAACCAACAATTAGGACAAGTATGACACGCGTTAGTACGCCCTTGATACATTCTAAGGCGGTCCTTGTCTATACACATATATGAAATTTATTCAAACTAGACGTCCTCTGCCCCAACAATGTACGACCCTGATAAAAAGGTACCAACCCCTAAATACTACTATTGGGCTATAAATATCCCAAGGGGAACGGTTTTAGGGGTTACGCTCTCTTCTACACACTCATACATACACACACATGCACCTTATAATTGTATCTTCATCATCCAAAATCGGGTTCTTACTCCCACACCGAAAACGTCGCGGAACTCAAACCCCCTCCCGTTTTATTTTGCAGACACCCAACAATAGCTACATCACAATTGCAAGAAGGATTCAGGTGCGATGTCGAAAGGACCAGACCGTGGATCAGAGTTATCAGTAAGTTTACTTGCCTCATTTATTTGGAAGTATTACACTTCGTAATGAGCATCGTTGACTACTACTTGCTCCAAAACTTTTATCAAATAACGAATATAATGTCGTTAGCAATACCTATTTAAAATTTTATTTAAATCGTCCTAATATCTAAGAATGCGGTTCCTTTTTTTATGTTTAAGTTCTTCTTTTAAAGAGAAATAATTAAGATTATATACCTTATAAATTAGTATTCCTTTTAATATTTAGTCGTTTAGACCATTTTAATATCCAAGATTGTTTTCATTTTAATATATATAGGTTATTTTATTTTTTTTGAATAAGCTTATATGCGCAAAAAAATAAGTCATTCCACCGTGAACTTGAGCTATCGCACCTTTTGTATAAGTTTGTTGAAGAATATACCTGCAAAGGCAGACGAATGAAATCTTAGTGCATTATAATAAACGAAACATTAAAAGTTTGGCAGTCGGTCGGTCTGTATTTGCTGAAATTCCTTAATTGCCCTTACTTAATATTTAACCAATTAATTTTACTTAGTTACAAAAACTGACCCACACTCTTCTCTGTTGGACACAACTGATAATACAGCCACAACACTTCAAACATTAGACAGCTCACTAAGCTTTTTATGTGACGGTTATTATAGATCAACGAGTAAAAGTGGCACTAACCGGAAGCATCACCTAGACCTAAAAGAGAACTGTAGAATTAACTTCATCACTAAACTAATCACCTTTTTTCAAGTATGACAAGTTACTTCATAATTCACATTTCAAAATTCGTTAAAATATATACTCTTTCTATTTTTTTATTTGTCGTTTTGACTTTTATACGCATTTCAACGTGATTTGACCGGTTAGTTAGAATTACCGTTTGTAAAATTTTCTTTTTGTGTATAAAAGATTAAAAGTAGATAATTTATATTTTAATTCACAAAAAATTAAAATTATATTTTCATGTCAAAGCACATTGAGATGTGTGCAACAGTCAAAGTGACAAATAAAAAAACAGAGGAATTACTTATTTTGTTCAATTCTTAATCATCTCAAAATTTATTAGAATATACACTTATTTCTAAGATGCTTTAAATTAATTATTAAAAGAAAAGTAACTATCCATCGGTAAAAAATTAAGTTTAGATTTCACCTTATTTATGACTAATATTGATAATAGGTGAAATTTTTATTATAAATCTGATTTCCGATCATTTTAAAATTTAGTTCAACTACTCTGAAAAACTATATGAAGCAAGGAAAAAAGGGTGGCATGTGTTTGATAAGGAGTCTCACTTTCACATGTGTTTTTCGTTAATCTTGACAATAACATGTATCTTCATTCTTGGATCCTTCTAAAATTTCATATTCATGTTATTAATATTGATAAAAACAAAATTAGGTAGTATAATTGAGGGTAAAGGACAAATTTAACCTATTTTTATACAAAATTAACAAAAATGACCGATTTCTGATAAGTTGACCAACTTTTGTGTATTCACTTTATATGAGATACCCAACTGTCAGTAAGTATCCATATATGAAATATCCAACTAACAGTGGAGTATCTTATACAAATTGGGATACCCAACTGACAGTGGAGTATTCAATCGCTAAAATTGTCCGCTTTTTTTAGAATGACTATTTTGGTTAAATTTTTTCAAAAATGGGCTATTTTTGTCATTTTTTCTATAATTGACTTTAATTTATAAAACACTTTTGATAAATAATACATACTTTAAACTTTTCCCGACACCAATTTTGGTCCTGAATATTTGAAACTTCTATCATAAAAATATTTTTTAATAATGTCATTCAAACTTTCAAAAAAAAGTAATGTCATTTAAAATTCAAGCGGCTATAATAAAATATCACATATAAAAAAAAATTATAGCATTTATGAAAAGACCCCTCCACCGTAAAAAATAATATTAAGTTTTGTATAAATATTTATATTGACCAGATATTTAGATTATCAAGAATTGATCAATTATTTTTTGACAAATATGTCTTATATCTTTATAATTAGATAATAAACTCAAAAATACTTGAGTTATTTAACCGTATTTATCAATTTTTTTAATTTATAAAGAATTTGTAATCAAATACTTTCTAGTGGTTAATTCTATAAACATTTTCATTAATATTTTATAATTACTTATATATAATGAGATACAAATTTTCATTGATATTTTATAATTACTTAAATATAATGAGATACAAGAGCATTTATTTTCTTACTTACTAAGTAAATGTTTGATTCAAGAATAATTTTACATGCACAGTGCCAAATGACATAGGGATTAGCTATATAACTCGAAAATTGCCCTTGCTTTAAATTTTTTATTGGGACAAAATTTATAAATGAAAGTTATATTTTTTTTGTTTTAAAAAATTATGAGTTACAAATGAAAATAGAAGATATAGATAGATGACAAAAAAGATGCAAATGAATATTAAACTAGCCTTTTTAGTTAAACCAATTTAATACTATTATTTTTTAATTGATAGAGTTAATTAATATGAAGTTAATTCCATACCTATTATCCCTTAATCCACATAATTCTTTATTAGATTTTGATAAGGTAAAAATTAACTCAATATGAAAAATTCTTTCCTTCCGAATTTGATTAAATCCGTCTTCTAAGATCAACTTTCTAACTATATAATTAACATGGGAATGAAAACTGATTTTTAAAATTTGAAGATATTCCTAATCTGACTCAAAAGATGGTTGAAAAATACAAATATATTGAATATCCTTGAATTTATAATATTTCAGTATATATAATTGTATTTTTTAATTTTTTTTCGAATCTATTTCGATTCGAACTCGAGCCATGCTCAGCTAAAACATTTTAAAAATAAAAATTCCAACTCCCTTATATTCGAAACTGGATCTGGATTCATCAAAAAAATATTTTCAATTCTAGTATCGAATTTAATATCTTTTAAGTTTTAACACAATTCAAATACTACATGTTTAACAAGTGATTGCTAAACTTATACAAAGTAGTTATATTTAGTTTTAGCAAGCAATTGCTAAACTAGTCGGGATTAGATTTCGTCTTAGTAGTTTCGTTTATTGTTCTTGTTTACCGTAGTTCGAAAGCAAGAGGCCTGAAAAATACAATGAGAAGAGCTTTAACTATTTTTACTACATTTTCTCTTCTATTTTTACCACATTCTTCAGCTGCACTAGGTAATATAGTTGTTATTGTCCTACATTTCACTCACATTCTAGCTTGTCCACTAAATGTAACCCTAAACCTTTTATTGCTTTCAACAATTACTTTATGATAAATCTAAGATTAGTTTGGATAAACTTGAAAATACTCTTACAATATTCGATAAAACTAGCTTTTTAATCCAAGGCACGGGTAATTTTTATAATAATTATTATTTTTCCTAAAATATAAGATGTATCTACATATTCACGATAAATGAGTTAGTGTTAAATTAGTTATATGATCGATATATTGTCATGATAATCTTTTGTAATATTAATGATCCCCTTTATTTAATTAATTTTTTAAATATGAAATTTCAATATTTCCTACATTGATATGAGTTTATTTTGGTTTATAGTATAAATATAATAATTCAATAGGAAAGATGACAGAACAATTATATGTTTATATGTTGTTACATGCATGTGTATCATCAATTTTATAATTTACTTTTCAAGATACATAATTATGATTATTTTATAAATGACTCTTCATATTAATTTTTATGTGTATTCCAAAAATGTCATTCTAAATTCATTAACAAATTGCTCCACATACTAATTGACAATTGATGAATATTAAATTTGTATTTACGAAAACTCTAAGTTGGCTCTGTTTATGTTTAGTTTTGATTGAACGATATTCTTATAATATTTTATGCTACCGTTACCATTAATAATATTTTACATTTTTCGTGCTCAAGTGCACTAACTCTAACAACGATTTTTTCTTGAATATATTCGGTATAATGAATATATTCCCTCAAAATGATAAATTTTAAAAATTGTGTTATCGATTTGTGTTAATATTATAATATGATTAATATAATTAATGTAAAGTACTAAAATGTCAATATAAATAATTAAATTGTAATGTTTATATGTAATAAAGACTAATACATGTATATTATATTCAATTACTATAAAAAATACAATTAATACATACACATTAAATAAAATGTCATTAGTATATAATAATATGGGGGCAATATAGTAATTTCAACATGAATAGAATGTCTCATAAATCCCCTAGTGGCCCGTTTGAAAAACTGAATTTTATTTGAAATTCTGGATTTGATCAAATAAGCTATTTGGGAATTTGGATTTAGATTTTATTTGAAATTCAGGACATTCAAATATTAGTATAAACATGGTAATTTGAAATAACAACTCAAATCCTATCATTTGAAATCCCTCATTTGAAATTAAATCCAAGTTTTCAAACGCCCTCTAAATTATTTTATAATGACTTTTCATATTGATCAACATGTGTATTCGCTCCAAATTTATTAACAAATTCCTTCACCATAAGATCAACAATCATTGTCATAATCAATTTTCCATTTATGAAAACTCTAGTCCGACTCTATTTATGTTTAGTTTTGGTCAACCGATGTTCTTATAATAATTTCCATTACCTCTACCAGTTAAATCTTTTTTTTTACATTTTTCGTTCTCAAATCTACTCACTCTAATAGTGTTGTTTTCCTTGAATATAATCGATATAATGAATATGACCTCTCAAAATAATAAATTTCAATGTATTAAAATTATAATGAGATAAATGTTAAATTAATATAAAGTACTAAATTGTTAATATAAATAATGAAATTGTAATGATAAAATGTAATAATGACTACTTAATACATGTACATAAATTTGATACAATTATTACATGCGCATTAAATATAAAAGCATTAACATATATAATATTATGGGGTAAAATAGTAATTTTAAAAAGAATAAAATGTCTCACAAACCCTCTATTTGCTCTATTATATATATAATAGATAATAGATTCGTAAAATGAACCTACTTCATGTTATTAACTTTTATAAGCTGTTAGTAGCTTAGTTAGAATGAAACAATACTCATAAGAAACCGGCTCAAATCACATTATAGTCTAAATCTGAAAAGTAAACTAATCCATCTAACCTGAATTTGAATAGTCTATTTTTATGGATTTAATTAATAGATTTCACCAACCCAACACATATATCTTTTTATTGACATGTCTTTGCGATGACTAAATCTGAAAACCTTTAAAATATAGGTGTGAAGAGATTATATCTTTTTATTGACATGTCATCCCTTGATGTAGAGCATGGAAAATGCCCCTGCATGGAAACAGCTCGTGAAGTATTGTCTGGATACATGAAAATGTGGTCTGGTTGTTGTTGTCGAAGTGATTGTCCTTACCTTCTTACATCAGATCAAAAAACTTTACTCATATGAATACAGTCTTGGAGAGATTTGGCCAAGTCATTGCAAAGATTTGTCCTGACTAAGATAAACAGATTCTGCTAACATTGAGTTATTCCATGCCTCTGATCGTCTTGGAGGTACTAACATATGATATTGTAATTAGATGCAATTGTCATCAAGTGTCTACTTGCTATCTACTACGTCGAAAACAGTCCTTTCATATGAAATAAGGGTAAGGCTGCGTTCATCGGGTCCCTTGCTGGACCTAATGATGAGGACGCTAAATGCACTAGGTATGCCTGTAATGTCATGCCTTTACACCATTAAGTTATTGGATTGGAAATTCCGAAAAGTTTTGCTCATTGATGATGTCCCTTCCATTGTGCTTTTAGAATGTAATTTTTTTTTTGACAATTACGGCTTATAACATTATAAATGAGTATATATTCTCAAAAAAATTCGGGGTGAGCAAGGATCTAACCCAAGATCGGGTACGACAGAGGATAAACCCATAACCACTTGAGATGTCGTGCTCCTAATGTATATTTCCAATAACATGCAAGTATACCTTCCAATATCTAGTAATGATATCAGAGTACAATTATGCTTGATATCAGCCTCCCACTAAGTTCACTAGGTTTAAGTTTTCCAACTTGAACAGGTGATCAAAATTATTTTAAACTTCTTTTTGGTACACAAACAACTGATTTATGCTCTAGAATATGAAAGTACACATATAGTGTTCAAATTAATCAAAAGAAGATTCATTTCATTCCAAGCTCTTTCACTATTACTTCAAAATACAAATGCATACAACAAACAAATGAGTTCTGCATCTACTTGTAATGACTCAGTTTTTGGCAATGTGTAATGGATTATTATCTTATTTATTAATCATTTTTTAGTTTGAAAATATATCTCATATATTTTTAATATAAATATTATTTATTATAAATAGTAATTAAAATGTACATATAATTTTTTTTAAAAAATATTGAAAATAGAATCACTTATATATAAATAATCTATATTGATATTATATATTTAGATAAATGAGTCAATGCATTTTAGAACTTGGCCCATTGTTCAAAACCTTTAAAATATAGGTGTGAAGAGATTATATCTTTTTATTGACATGTCATCCCTTGATGTAGAGCATGGAAAATGCCCCTGCACGGAAACAGCTCGTGAAGTATTGTCTGGATACATGAAAATGTGGTCTGGTTGTTGTTGTCGAAGTGATTGTCCTTACCTTCTTACATCAGATCAAAAAACTTTACTCATCTGAATACAGTCTTGAAGAGATTTGGCCAAGTCATTGCAAAGATTTGTCCTGACTAAGATAAACAGATTCTGCTAACATTGAGTTATTCCATGCCTCTGATCGTCTTGGAGGTACTAACATATGATAATGTAATTAGATGCAATTGTCATCAAGTGTCTACTACCTCGGAGACAGTCCTTTCATATGAAATAAGGGTAAGGCTGTGTTCATCGGGACCTTTGATGGACCTGATGATGGGGACTCTAATTGCACTGGGTATGCCTGTAATGTCATGCCTTTACTTTTCTAGAACTGTTGAAATATTTCCACCAGTTCCAAAGAGCAACATTTGTCATAGAACATTTCCGTTAAGTTATTGGATTGGAAAATCTGAAAAGTTTTGCTCATTGATGATGTCCCTTGCATTGTGCTTTTAGAATGTATTTTTTTTTACAGATACGGCTTATAACCTTATAAATGAGTATCTGTCCTCAGAAATTTTCGGGGTGAGCGGGGATCGAACTCAGGACTCAAGATCTGAACCTTATAAATTAGTATTTGTTCTCAGAAATTTTCGGGGTGAGCAGGGATCGAACTCAGGACTCAGGATCTGAGACGACAGAGGATAAACTCATAACCACTTAAGATATCCAACCCTGCTCAGAATGTATATTTTCAATCAAGTAATGATATCAGATGCTTCATGACGTCCCTTCCATTAAAATTTCCATTAATTTGGATAGTTAGGGAGGTACCGGGGCTCACTCTGGTCCCCCTAGTTAACCCCGCCCCAGTTTAAACAGGATAATTTGGTACACAAACTACTGATTTATGCTCTAATGTTCATTACACGAAATATGAATATACACGTATAGTATTCAAATTAATCAAAAGAAGGATTCATTTCATTCCAAACTCTTTCACTGTTACTTCAAAATACAAATGTATACAACAAACAAATGAGTTCTGTATCTACTTGTAATGACTCAGTTTTTGGCAATGTGTAATTGGTAATATAAGCTCCTTAGATTGCCTACAAAATCCGTTCAACCAACTTACATCTGGCACACCTAGCTACCACATGGATTCTTCAATGTTATTGAAAACAAGTCCTATTAAAAGTCGAAATGATTTAATTAATATTTGATATTATAAGAATTAAAAAGTAAAAGGGTATACTAGATGTTCTAGATGTGAATACAATTTGCGATTAATACATATAAATCAAATAAGTGTGTGCGTGAGTAAACGAAATCAAACAGAGAAAGAAAGGATATAACCAAAGGGAGATCCTCGAGTCCAGTTGAAACCCTGACTTAATAAAACTGATTCCCTAAGACTCTATTTATAAAGAGAGGCTTGAAAAAACTTGTTTTTCTTTTCGATGTGGTACATGGTATTAATAAAAAAAACTAAGGAATATGTTTGTGCTACTCTCGATGTGGTACAAAACCACTTTTCATATTAAAAGGTAAAACTTTGGAATATCAGTTCTCATTCACCTTTTACTCATTTTGAGCGTGTAAATATGCGTTGAAATCCCCTCGAAGAGGAGAATACGTTCCAATAAATACACACCACTAACACATAATGTGTCTCACTCATACAGAATCTCAAAATGATTCACAACTTAGTCTAAAATACTAAGCTTGTCCAACACTAGATAAGAAATCTTTTGTGACAAGTGCATCTTTTATTTTATATAGGAAATTTTTTATCTTAATTTTCCTTTTGTATAACAAGAAATATCAAACGGACTCGTAGAAAGCACTGGACCAGCTGGTAAATGGCCTTTCTCTAACACGTAAACGGCCTTCCTCTAGCACACATTACTCAATTCTAAAGATAACTCTTCATGTGTGATGCTGCTGCAGCAAATTCCCTCTCAAAACCTGTCAATATTGTTATCCTGATTCTGCTGCTGGTTCTGTTGCTGCTGCTGCTGGTTCTGTTGTAACTGCTGATGCCAAGGCACGAAATCCGCAGGCTGTGGAAGCTGCTGCATCTGATTTTGTTGTTGAAAGTAACACGGAACAGGCTCACTACATGAACCATGAGATTCATCTCTCACCTCATCTCTTGGCAAAATATCAACAAGAAAATCAAATGTCTCGTTTCCAGATATTGCAGCAGCAACATCATTCTTCTGCAGTGTTTTCCTTTTGTTCTCCTCAGTGTGCATCCAAGCATAGTTAGCTCCGATATGAACATTTCACATGCCTTTGTGAATACCACAGGAGCCTCGGAGGATATTGTTAGAAAATTAGGATTTTAGAGCTTAATTTAATTATGTTCTTGATGTTAATCCTAAAATCTAATGATTGGAAATTGTTCAATGATATTTGAACTTAAATTTTCATGTATGGTTTTAAGAATTTTCTTAATGAAATCCATATGAAATGAGAGATGAAAGTAGCTTGGAAAAGCTTGGAAAATTTGAGAATGTTTGTCCCACATTGAAATAAATAAAGGGGGTTGTGTGCTTTATATGGTGTTACCCACATGAGTAGTATACAACTACTAAGGTGTGTGATGGTCCATTGTGTTGTTGTGTGCTTCACGCGCACACACACACACGCGCGCCCCGCCCCGCCACGCACCGCACCGCACCGGACCGGACCGGTTGTGTTGTTGTGTGCTTCACGCGCACACACACACACGCGCGCCCCGCCCCGCCACGCACCGCACCGCACCGGACCGGGTCGGGTCGGGTCGAAGGGCGATTTGGGCGAATGTCTCGGCGTCTCGCGTACGCGAGGCGACCTGGGCGAGGATTTTATTTATTTGAGAATTATTTTAATTCAAATTTATTTATCGGTGACTGGATTATTGGGCTGGGTACTGAAATAGGCTAAGTCCTGCAAATAATCTGATCTGTAACAAGTTCTGATATAAGAATCAGAACTTAAGAACTGATGAATAAAATCAGAACTTAATAAGTTCTGATATCAGAATCAGAACTTAAGTACTGATGAGTCGAATCAGAACTTAAGTACTGATGAGTCGAATCAGAATTTAACTTAAGTTCTGATAATAATGTGGGTGTTAATGTGAAAAGCTGTTACAAATAATTTAAATTCAAAAGCTGTTCAGTTTTGATTTTTTCATTTATGAATTCAAAATCTGATCAGTTTTGATTTTTTCATTAATGGAGCAGTTTAATTCAGACATTAAGTGTGTGGTCAGTTTCATTTTTCCTCTCCTATAAATAGAGGCTAAACTGAATGAATACAATACACTACATTCTGATCTCTTCTCTTCAACCTCTCTGCATTTCTCTCCCATAAGTCCTGAAGTGCTGATATTTTCCGGTGACTGAGGTGCTGGTCGAAGTGGAGGTTTTGTTGCTGCTGTTAACATAAACTCCGAGCTGTTTTATCCTGGTGGAGATATTGCGCACATCCCAAACGCAGCAGGTAGGGGGCAATAATCTCTTCAAGAGCAGCCAGGACTTCGAGCAAGGCCTGGTGACTCAGCTGTGATTATTTTCTTGGCATTTTTGTATCTGTAAACCTTTATTTCAGTCACTGTTGAAAGCTATGGTTTCGGGTACATCTTTCTTTCTCTCTTCGTTATTTCAGTTACTGATTTTGTTTACCTGCATGTTTTGTTTTGTTAACTGTGGTCTTGGCCTAAACTTGTTAAATTCTTTATACACTTGCCTCTATGTTGCTATACTTGTTAGTGAGTTTTTCAACATTCTTGAAGAGATTATTGGTTATATAGAATTTAGCATAATGGTTAACGAAAGTGAGGTTATCATTGGTGGTGGTAGCAGTTCGGGTGCAACTGCTGGGGCCATTGATTGGACCACCTATAGTTTCCCACAAGCTGTTGAACTAACCGGTTTACCGGAGAAATTCAACGGTGGCATTGGCTTTTCTCGCTGGCAGAAAAGGATGAAGTTGTGGTTGACTATAAAGGGTCTGTGGCCGGTTGTGGAATATGAGAAACCAGTAGTGGATCAAGAGAAGGCTGACACAGTTAAGGCTTTTGCGAAGTGGGCTGAGAAGGATGGAGTGGCTAGGGTGGCCATTCTGGCGGCACTAACAAACACTTTGTTTGATGTCTATTCTTCTGATGCCTACTCTGCAAAACTCTTATGGGAGAAGCTGGACCAGACACATAATACTGACTCACAAGGTCTAGAAAAGTATTCTGTGGCAAGGTTCCTCGAGTTCAAGCTGGTGGACAATAAGTCCATGACTGAGCAGGTGCATGAGTTCGAGATGATAGTGCATGCTTTGAAGGAGTCTGGAATGAATCTCCCGGAGAAGTTCAAGGTGATGAGTGTGATTGAAAAGCTCCCGAAGTCTTGGGAAGAGTTCTCTCTCTCCCTGAAAAGACAGAAAGGAGAGATCACCTGGACCAACCTTATGCTGGACATCTCGGTACAAGAACAACACAAGTCCAAACAGGGACATGTGATGCCAACTGAACACGGTACCTCGAAGGTAAACATAGCAACTGTAGGACAAAAGAGGAAGGCTTTTGCTAAGAAAGCTAATAGTAATAAACCTAAGAGTGACAAGGACAAGGCCAAGAAACCCAAGGCAAACAAACCATGCTGGTCTTGTGGGCAGGTTGGGCACTGGAGTAAGGACTGCCCTACGAAGAAAGCGAAGAAAACCGAGGTAGCACAAGCAAATGTTGTGCTTGGAACCGCAAGTGGGCCTGTAGTGAACATGGTTGTTGGTGAGGCTACGGCTTCTGAAACCAACGTTGACCGGTATGTATCCTACAACCCTGTGATATTTTCTACCTATCTGTCAAATGAATGGTTGATAGATACTGGAGCTAATGTACATATTTGTGCTGATATTAGTTTATTTGTATCTTATCAACAGAGTCATTGCTTGACTGTGAAGATGGGGAATGCTAGTGTTGCTCAAGTACATGGAGTTGGAAACGTGGATCTGAAGTTCCCTTCAGGACGTATTCTATCTCTGACGAGAGTGCATCATGTTCCCAACATGCGTAGAATTATAATAAGTGGAAGCTGTTTAGTTTCTAGTGGTTTTGAAATTTCGTTTAAGTGTAATAAAGTAGTTCTTATTCACACTGGTACATTCTTTGGCAAGGGTTACTTGTCAAATGGTTTATTTGTTATTAATGTGGATCCCGTTTTGGGAAGTTTGAATAATAATGTTATTCCTACTGTTAATTGTATTGAATCCTCAAATATATGGCATGCTAGACTAGGTCATTTAAACTTTGGTGCTCTTAAGAACATGATGAACTTAGAGTTGATTCCAAAATATACCATAGAAAAGAATTCTAAATGTCAAGTATGTGTGTCTGCTAAACAGATAAGGAAACCTTTTCATAACATTGTCAGGGATTCAGACTTGTTAGATTTAGTACACACTGATATTTGTGAATTTGGTGGTGTGTTGACCAAGGACCAGTTTAGATACTTCATTACTTTTATAGATGATAGTAGTAGATACTGTTATGTTTATTTACTTAGACATAAGGATGAAGCACTTAGTAAATTTATTATATATAAAACTGAAGTAGAAAAACAAACTAGTAAGTTACTTAAAAGGTTGAGATCTGATAGAGGTGGTGAGTATACGAGTAATGCTTTTAATGAATTTTGTGCAAACAATGGTATAGTTCATGAAGTTACTCCACCATACACACCTGAGTCTAATGGGGTTGCTGAGCGAAAGAACAGAACATTTAAAGATATGATTAATAGTATGCTTATTAACTCTGGGTTGCCTAAATACATGTGGGGAGAGGCTCTAAATACGGCTTGCCATATTTTGAATAGAGTCCCTCTGAAACACATGGATAAAACACCCTTGGAGTTATGGAAAGGCAGGATGACTAGTCTTAAGTATCTTCGTGTGTGGGGGTGCCTTGCTAAGGTGCTTGTTCCTGAACACAAGAGAAAGAAACTAGGTCCAAAGACTGTTGACTGTATCTTTCTGGGCTATCTTGAAACCACTACAGCTATGAGATTTTTAGTGTTAAAATCTGACATAGATGGTATAGTGGCAAACACGATAGTTGAATTTCGAGATGCGACATTCTTTGAGGATGTCTACCCTATGAAGACTGGAATACCTGAAATGACTTCTGAGGAAGATCCTACTCACACATCAAGTTCTATTCCTGATCATGTGGAAAAGATGACAAATGTGGGGGCGGAACCTAGTAGTAGCTCTATTCCTAAGGAATTAGAGGAACCAAGGAGGAGTAAGCGTGCAAAAGTAGTCAAGGATTTTGGAGGCGATTTCATCACTTACAATATCGAGGACGAACCTCTAACTTTCCGGCAAGCTATGGATTCTTCTGAGTCAAGGCACTGGAAGGGCGCTGTCAAGAGTGAAATTGACTCTATTGTTTCCAATGGAACATGGGAGTTGGTTGATCTCCCTCCTGGGTGTTCTACTATTGGGTGCAAATGGGTCTTTAAAAGGAAGTTGAACCCTGACGGCTCAATAGATAAGTACAAAGCTAGACTGGTAGCTAAGGGTTTTAAGCAAAAGGAAGGAATTGATTATTTTGATACATACTCTCCAGTTGCAAGAATGGTAACAATCCGAATGCTTATAGCATTGGCTTCAGTCCATGGTCTTATCATCCATCAGATGGATGTAAAGACGGCTTTTCTTCATGGTGAACTTGAGGAAGAGATTTATATGGATCAGCCTGATGGATTTGTTGCATCAGGCAATGAAAGGAAAGTATGTAAGTTGATCAAGTCCATCTATGGCTTAAAACAAGCTCCCAGAGATTGGCATAAAAAGTTTGATGAAACTATATTGCCTTTCAGTTATAAGATTAATGAAAGTGATAAGTGTGTCTACACTAAAGTTAAAGGTAATGAGTGTGTTATTTTGTGCCTATATGTGGATGACATTTTACTGTTTGGAACCAATATTGAGATTATTAATGAGACTAAAGAATTCTTGAAAAGGCATTTTGAAATGAAGGATATGGGTGAGGCAAGTGTGATTCTTGGAATCAAATTGATTCAGTCCACTGAAGGAATAACCTTGACTCAATCTCATTATATAGAGAAATCTATACTTGAGAAATATGGTTATTCACAGTGTAGAATCGCTAGTACACCTTATGATTCGAAAGTTGCCCTTGTCAAGAATACTTCAGGAGTGCCTGTGTCTCAGTTAAGGTATTCTCAGATTATTGGGAGCTTGCAGTATCTTGCTAACTGTACTAGACCAGATATTTCATATTCTGTGTCTAAATTGGCGAGATATACAAGCTGTCCAAACAGAACTCATTGGGATGCTCTTGATAGAGTACTTAGATATCTAAAAGGCACAATGTACCTTAGTTTACACTACAGGAGATTTCCTGGTGTGCTTGAAGGGTACAGTGATGCAAGTTGGATAGCTAAGAAGTCTGGTTCCAATGGAGTGACTGGATACGTGTTCACCTTGGCTGGTGGAGCAATATCCTGGAAGTCAAGTAGACAGACTATTGTTACTCGGTCTACTTTTGAGGCTGAGTTGTGTGCACTTGATGCCACAGGGACGGAGGCTGAATGGTTACATGGACTTATGTCTGCAATACCTGTAGTAAGCAGACCGCTTCCTGCTATTGCTATTCACTGTGATAGTCGAACAACTATCGACAAGATTAGCAGTAAAAAGCATAATGCTAAAACTAAGAGACACATCCAAGTTAGACTCAAGTCTATAAGGGGTTTAGTGACTGATAGGATCATAGCTATAGAGTTCATAGGAACTCAGAATAATATAGCTGATCCTCTTACTAAAGGACTGGAACCTGCAGTGGTCCTTAAGTCAAGGTTGGGGATGGGATTGTCAACCCATCATAATTCATCAACAGTGGGAACCCAATACACATGAGAGGAGATCCCTTGAAGTGTATTCAATGGGTAATAACAAGCTGTAAGGATGAGTTGGTAGTACCTTTGCTACATAGATGATACCATAGTATCTGTATCTATCCCCTGTAAACCTAGAAGGTACTGACACTGCCAGAAAAGCAAGAGTGTTAAAACTCTGAATGGGATCAAGTCATTTGACGAGATAGAGGCAGTATATCTCTGGAGATGCCCAGCTAAGCGAATGTAATTGTGTGGTCGCAATTAGAGGATAGGGTTAATCCTTGAAGCATTCGACGAACAGGATCGAGACATGACCATTAATGTCTCAAAGCCGTAGATTGGCACCATAACCTTTGACTTGTCGTCGTCTATGGAATATGGTTATACTAAACGGATTAAGATTCAAGGTGAAACATTCCATCTGAGTCCGATAGCCATTGAAGTAGAGGAATTAGGAGGGTTCAAACCCGGAAGGGTACCGACTCTGAAAAACAAGTCATGATGGGAAATTGATCACATTTCTGTATGGATTTGTGGGGGATTGTTAGAAAATTAGGATTTTAGAGCTTAATTTAATTATGTTCTTGATGTTAATCCTAAAATCTAATGATTGGAAATTGTTCAATGATATTTGAACTTAAATTTTCATGTATGGTTTTAAGAATTTTCTTAATGAAATCCATATGAAATGAGAGATGAAAGTAGCTTGGAAAAGCTTGGAAAATTTGAGAATGTTTGTCCCACATTGAAATAAATAAAGGGGGTTGTGTGCTTTATATGGTGTTACCCACATGAGTAGTATACAACTACTAAGGTGTGTGATGGTCCATTGTGTTGTTGTGTGCTTCACGCGCACACACACACACGCGCGCCCCGCCCCGCCACGCATCGCACCGCACCGGACCGGACCGGGTCGGGTCGAAGGGCGATTTGGGCGAATGTCTCGGCGTCTCGCGTACGCGAGGCGACCTGGGCGAGGATTTTATTTATTTGAGAATTATTTTAATTCAAATTTATTTATCGGTGACTGGATTATTGGGCTGGGTACTGAAATAGGCTAAGTCCTGCAAATAATCTGATCTGTAACAAGTTCTGATATAAGAATCAGAACTTAAGAACTGATGAATAAAATCAGAACTTAATAAGTTCTGATATCAGAATCAGAACTTAAGTACTGATGAGTCGAATCAGAACTTAAGTACTGATGAGTCGAATCAGAATTTAACTTAAGTTCTGATAATAATGTGGGTGTTAATGTGAAAAGCTGTTACAAATAATTTAAATTCAAAAGCTGTTCAGTTTTGATTTTTTCATTTATGAATTCAAAATCTGATCAGTTTTGATTTTTTCATTAATGGAGCAGTTTAATTCAGACATTAAGTGTGTGGTCAGTTTCATTTTTCCTCTCCTATAAATAGAGGCTAAACTGAATGAATACAATACACTACATTCTGATCTCTTCTCTTCAACCTCTCTGCATTTCTCTCCCATAAGTCCTGAAGTGCTGATATTTTCCGGTGACTGAGGTGCTGGTCGAAGTGGAGGTTTTGTTGCTGCTGTTAACATAAACTCCGAGCTGTTTTATCCTGGTGGAGATATTGCGCACATCCCAAACGCAGCAGGTAGGGGGCAATAATCTCTTCAAGAGCAGCCAGGACTTCGAGCAAGGCCTGGTGACTCAGCTGTGATTATTTTCTTGGCATTTTTGTATCTGTAAACCTTTATTTCAGTCACTGTTGAAAGCTATGGTTTCGGGTACATCTTTCTTTCTCTCTTCGTTATTTCAGTTACTGATTTTGTTTACCTGCATGTTTTGTTTTGTTAACTGTGGTCTTGGCCTAAACTTGTTAAATTCTTTATACACTTGCCTCTATGTTGCTATACTTGTTAGTGAGTTTTTCAACAGATATCATTCTCACATCTTCATCAGCTTTCATTATTTTCTTGATTCGTGCAAGTGGCAGCACATGGTTCTTGAAGTCAGTGGCTTGCTCAGCTTCTTTCATTTGCTTGTCCCAGAATGTTTTGATCCGCTGCTGCTGCTGTTGTAAATGCTGAGCTTCCGCGAGCTGGTGTTGAGATGGAAATGCTCCTCGAGGATAAGTGGGCATTGAGACCGGAATATTATTAAGAGAGCTGGTAGGTACAAAGGGTGCCTGAGCATATGCGAGGGTACCATTGGAGATTTGGCCTGCACCGTTACTGACATGCTGCTGTTCCTGACTTTGTTCCGAGTGGTCCATGGTGAAACCTTAAAACTGTTGTCAAGATTGAGATAATAATGAGTATTGTCACAAATATAAAAGCATTAATCAACACACGTTAAACGTTAACGCAACTATATTAACATTAACACAACCACAACGAGTCGAGTCGAGTCCAGTCGAGTTTACGGGAGATCCTGTCTGGTCTGATATGGATCTCTCATCAATTTTTAGCATATGCACATAAAATGTAATCAAGTAAAGTACACATACATCATAAATAGTCTCTAGATACAATTCAGCTGCTATAGTTAACAAAATCAAAATCAATTTAAAGATATTGTTCAAAGAAAAGAGAAGAATTAGAAAAGTATACCAGAAACTAAGAAACACTGGAAGAAGTGAGTTCAAGTTCTGAAGATGGAGGAGAAGAGAGCAAGAAATAAATAGTAGCTGCATGAGTAGCACGTGTCACTCAAACTTGTTTTACGCCTCCACGTATACACATACGTGGAGCGCTCTTGTGAACTACGTGGAACACAAAGGGCTGTATTGTTGCATCACTTTTGCAGTTTCTAAAGAGAAACTGACATTAATTTTTTAAAAATAATTTCAGTTTTGTAAAATATTATCCCATAAAAGAAGATGAAAGACAGAATTTGACGTTTTACTGATGTAACGGTACAATGGTAACAGTACAGATAACAACAAAGGAAATTGCAGGGAATAACATATGAACTTAAACAACTCCAACCATATTAGGAACACAGTTTCTGTCTAACTCTACTTTCCCACGCAAGTAGATTTATTATTCCATATTAAGTCCTGACATTATTAATTAATTATCGTTTATTAATTATTGTTTAGATGCTGGTCCGGGAGCAGCTCATCCTGAGGCGAAGAAGGAAATGTTTGCCCTGGATTCTCCTGGTCCGGGATTAACACATCCTCATCCTGAGGCGAAGACAGAAATGCTTGCAGTGTATTCTCCTGGTCCGGGATTACACTACAAGAAGTTCGGCTAAATTCGACCGAATTTTTTCAGTCGAATTTAGCTAAATTCGACCATTTTTGGTCGAATTTAGCTCAATTCGACCGGCATTGTGTTGGTCGAACAGAGGCTGGTCGAAAATGACAAATCCGGTCGAATTTATCTAAATTCGACCGCCCTAAATTCGACCGACTAAATTCGACCACCCTAAATTCGACTAACTAAATTCGACTGTTTTTTGTGTTAATTTATTTTGCAATTTTTTGAATGAAATTTCAAATTATTTTCAAAAAAAATCAAAAATCCCGCCAAAATACTAAATTCAACCAAATCTGGTCGTACCTAAATTCGACCTAATATAGTCGGATACCAAATTCGACTATCTTTGGTTAAATATAAATTCGACCTGATATGGTCACACACTATATTCGACCACATATTGTCATTAAAAATCCGACCAGCTTTGGTTGATTTTAGCTATAAAATTTACTTTTTCTGGTCGAATATAATATACCAGATTTTTTTTCAAGCTATATTAGTCTAAGTTCAGTCGTATTTAACATGCTAAAGCTTTAATTGCTTTCCAATCAAATTAAATATGCAATTTACAAATTTGCTACCTATTTATAATAATACCACTCACATCTCATTTTGCAATTATAATCCCCAAGTAAGCATTCAAAAATGATAAAAATACAAACATGTAACCATTAGTAAAATTACAATTAATAAAGAAAAGTGTTAAATTATCCCGGTATTTTTCATTACATACACCGCTAATTCATCCCAGTACTTTTCATTACATACACCGCTTAATATTTTTCATTACATGCTTGAACTGAATTTTGCAAAAGATAAGTCCAAAATAAGGCAGTAAGGCCTAAAGGAGAGGATACATATGTGCGAGTGGATCTTCATTTTCAAAGTCGTCCATGTCATCCACCTTCACAACCTTTGTGCCGTCCACCGCAGTATCCTTCTCTACTAGACTCTCCTGGAAAATAATGCAATTATTAAAAAACTGTTTCATATCAGAACCACTGGAAAATTATGTTACATAACCACTGTAAAATTATACGACATAACCACTGTAAAATTATACCTCCGCAATGATTTTATCATTGTCCTTCAACACTAGAGGAAGCAAACTGTTAGCTGCCTGTGCATAATATGCCTGCAATACATGTTGACTTGGGTCCGAAAATGCAGCAGCAGCTAAGTTACGCACATTTTCATCCAAAACAGATTGTTTCACTTCACGCATAGGCAAGGACTGGACCATCTCCTTCATTTCATCTAAAATCTTTACCATCCTCAAACAAATCTCATCTGGAACACTAGCTCGAACTTGAGAATTTCTAGACATTTCTCTGCTGATCCACTGTGATGCTTTCTCTGCTCCAATAAGCTCTGGCAGTGTTTCACGGGGATGAAGAAAGACGATCCCCTTGTTCGGAGGCTTAGCTTGAATCAACACTTCAAGTTCTTTCTTCCTCCGAATTTCTTTTCTGGTTCGAGGGGATGGCGGTTGATCACCAGATGACAACTCAGGTGATTCAGCTTTAGCAGCAAGCAAAGTTTTCATTTTTTCCTGAAATATGCAATACTTCGAATCAAACCTAACCCCGAATTGCAATAACATAATATTGTACATATTTTAATGGGGCATAAGGATTCATGTTCACTGTAAATAGCATAGTGATCATTACAAAATCGCTCAACTTTATGTCACAATTGCATAAAGCAGTTAATTATTACCACAAACTATTATATGTATCTCACATTTTATTGGTAGTAAAAATTAACCACAAACTGTTTACTTAATGCTTGATCAAAATTGATATTCTTCATCATCATCCCCCCCCAAAAAAAAAACTTTCATGCACATGTAACATACAAAAAGGTCGCAGACATATCTAATACACAATTAATCTGCTTATCAAGATATCACTACATCTGTAAAAGATAAAAGATCAACCATAAAATTCAAGTGTTGATAGAGCATAACACCAAAAATGGCACAACCAAGAAGGGATGATCAAACTGTATTGTGAATTTTAAGTTTTAACCAAGACCCAGTTTCAGACTACGAACTACATATATGGAGGCAAGATGCAAGGAACAAATAATTCAGAGGGTCTAATACTTAAGGCACAACAATGTGTTTGCATGTTTATAGGATGTTGGCCAGTCAATCCTAGAAGCTTATTCTCGGGTTCTTGCAAACTTAGCATTCAGCATACTCTCTAGGATAGGAGATATTCTGCAGGAAGAAGTTTTAAGTAATCCGAATTCCCCTGTTGCAACATGCAACTTTCCCGGAGTAAACCTTAACAGAAGTGATAAGAGGATGCCGAGTCTGAAATTAAGACACTCTCTCATCAATCAGATGAATATTGTAGATGGCCAGTTTCATGAACCAAATACAATCAAGTATAGCAAATATGAGTCCTGGGACGATGAACACAGAACGAGTTTAATGACCGGAACAACTGGTCAAAGCAGAGTATGGTGCCTAAGCAGAGATGCATGTGGCAGTCTTTTGACTCTTTCCCCTCAAAGTTCCCCCTGATGCCCCACTGATATATGTTGTAAATGTTGGACAAACTTAGTATTTTAGACTAAGTTGTGAATCATTTTGAGACTCTATATGAGTGAGACACATTATGTGTTAGTGGTGTGTATTTATTGGAACGTATTCTTCTCTTCGAGGGGATTCCAACGCATATTAACACGCTCAAAATGAGTAAAAGGTGAATGAGAACTGATGTTCCAAAGTTTTACCTTTTAATATGAAAAGTGGTTTTGTACCACATCGAGAGTAGCACAAACCTATTCCTTAATTTTTCTTATAAATACCATGTACCACATCGAAAAGAAAAACAAGTCCTTTCAAGCCTCTCTTTATAAATAGAGTCTTAGGGCACCAGTTTTATTAAGTCGAGGAAATAAGAGTCATCTCTTTCATTCTCGGTCTCTTTAGTATTAAATTTTTCCAATATTCCGGTGATAGTTCTCGGGCTCAGTTCAAGTTCGCTGAGAGTATATTCGATCTATCGATTATACTAGTATCTCGTTTTATCCTGGGAAGCAGGTCGCTAAACACGGATGGTGCGAGGCGAAACTGCTTTAAGGAGACAGTTTTCTGGACTCGAGATTAAATCCAATCTCTGTTTGTTTTCTCAAACCCTTCTCCTAATTTAATTGTTAATTCTCATATGCTTATGTGATTTAAGAATTAACAATGTTTTTGTGAAGTAGTTATATATTCAATATATATATATAACAATGTCTTTATCGTACAAGATTGATAACAGTAAATACACATAATTACAAGATCTCATGACCCTTTAGCTGAGAATGAACATTACCCTCAGTAATTTACACATTAAGCCTATAAATATATTCTTATAGTTAAAATATTTTTAAGTCTAAATGCTTTACAATTCATTGCACCATCCTCTTTATGTTCTTTTTCTGCAACTTTCTACTGCCCAAACAAATTCTAACGCCATTATTTGCATTGTCTTCAGCCCACTTGTGATTTTTTTTTAATAAATTCAATGAACATTTTATAACAGTCTGCAAAGGTAGGACATACTAGTGTACATACTTTGTCTGGTTAGTTCACAGGTAATATTTCAGCCACACCTAACGCAAACGAACAATAATAGTCCTGATTAAATATACTTAAGAAACCACACCTAACGCAAAAAAGATGATTAAGATTATTATCACTGTATATTTACTTGTTTTTTCTTTATAATTTACGCAAATAAGATGATATTTGACCGAATACACGGCAAGCATAACATATCAATATATACCAATATTCAACACATCTAGTAAAATAAATACATCTAGTAAAATGGGAGGAAACCTGGAGGTTTTTCACAACTGGTTCACTAGGATCGTAAACAGTACCCAGGAATTCCTCTTCACCAATTGGATCTTCGCCCCTTGCCTCTCTTTCAGCATCTATTTCCTTTAAGATAGGTAAAAACCCCATCAGATGATGTAGATAAATAAGCTAATATTACAAAAACCTAGGTCATAATCATCTTATAGTTGATATAACAAACCAATATTAAATAAATCAAAGTTGCAACGTCAATTTCAGTACAAATAAATCAACTAAGCAGTTAGTATCACGTAGTATATGTTATATGTTTCCCCTTCTTTTTAAATTAAGTAATATATTTTGTAGGGATATAATATTTCATGCAGTGTAGGACATAGGATGCAGTTATTCAATCTGATATCTAATTATCATATACTACGAGTCAACTAAATCATACCTCCCGTCTTTGATCAAATGATTTGGCCCCGGTACGGGATGTAAATTCCACCATCTTTCTGGCCCTTTTTCCATTTTTGGACCTCGTTTCAAATCGGGGTGTTCCCCAATAAGCACAGAGAGAATTCCACGCTCGCTGAGAGAAGTAATGTGGCTTTAACTCTTTAATATCAATTTCTTCTTCACGATATCCACTCTTCAATAATTCATTCACATGCGCCATCAGTCGTGCCTTCTCTGGATTAATGATATGCTTCCAATTTTTCTTTAATTGTGCTCTCACAACTCTATCTCCTGTTTCTGGTCCACAACCCTTGGGATAGTTATAATATTCCTGCAAATCAGACCACGCGGAGTGTTACTTGAATAGAGTTAAGAGCCCCTATGTTCCATAGTGCTCTTTTGTAAAACGGTTCACAAGACAGGAAGTACTAGAAATGAGAGAATTAAAAAAACACAAGTTATTACTTACTTTAAACTCTTCGATACAACCATCTAAAAAAGCTTCCCTTTGAGCACCCTTTGTATCAATGGTTTTATCATCAAATCTAATCTTCACAATGTAGCTCAAAAGGTGCTTGGGTTTAGACTCCATGAACCTGTAAAAAAAGTAATAAGAAAAAAGAAATAAATTAACAACAGAGATGATTTAGTTCAGGTCTAATATTTAGGTCACCATATAGGTTATTCCAGGGAGTTAGTTCAGGTGTACTATTTAAGTAGATATTAATTTAAAACGGAGAAATGAGAGGAATACCCTTTTCCATTCTTAAGCAAATGAAGTGTTGGCTTCGCGTCTGGAGCTGGTTTTGTGTTGTAACCCCCATCACTACAGCTTCGCCTTTTCCTCTCATATATAATTTTCTGCTTACTACATTTTTCAATATATTCTTCCAGATTGTAGGACCCTTCTGCATCACTCTCTTCAGCACTAACATTTTGCCCTTCACCATCCCATTCATTGGTCCTGACCCTCTTGTTTCCCTTACCCTTGTCTCCAATACCCTTCTTCGAATTCGGGCCTGACCATGTCACCTATAAAAAAATAACAATGGAACAAGGATCTCATGTTAACTCGTCTTATAGCATAAAAAAAATATAGTGAACATTCAGACTAATAGATACTAGTGTCAGTTTTCAGGGCTCGTTCCTTTCTTAAACACAAGCAACTCAAAAGCAAATTGGAAAGTATTCAGAAAATCAACAATCACAAGTTAACACCTTTGTCAAATACTCATATTAGTAAATCAACAATGTAGGAAAAACTTTCACCTTTGCACTTGGTAAGGTACAAATTCTGTATATTGCAGATCCCGTCTTGGTGAGAGAAATTAATATAAGCAAAACATTTCAGACAAATAACAGTAATTCAGACTAACAATCACAAGTTACTCCTAAAGTTGTTGACAAATCTTTAGTCTGCCCTAAAACAGTTACATATCTGCTAACAGAATCACTTTAAATAAACACCCAAAATTACTAAATCACACATGGCCATAAAAGAAATCACAATTAAAACCACACGAAAGATTCGAAAACCACAACAACTAAACCAAAATCAACAATTAATAAAACAAATAAAGGCCTTTTGAGCAGCCAAAACAGAGTCAACCACCACAGCTTTGACTATACACAGATGTTCTGTATATGTTGACTATACACAGATACTAATTTGGGGTTCTTTCAAAGATAACAGCAACAAAGTGACACATATATACAGTCCGAGAGACACACAAACAGTCAGAGAGAGAGTGGGAGAGAGAGAGAGAGAAAGAACACCTGTGTACTTAGCCTCGCCAATTTCAGCCTCTGATTTGAGCTTTCAGCCATCGTTTGTAAACCCTAGCTGCGCCGCGAAAGAAAGAAGAGAAAGAGGGGAAACGATGTAAATGAAATTTTGGGGGTAAATATAGTATATACCTAAAAACTAAGTCGGCTAATAATAGTCGAATTTAGCCGTGTCGTGCAATAAGACCTTGTTTGGTTGAAAAAAATGAATCAGAGTGTTCTCCCAGTTAAGCTTCTGTATAAAACCTCCTGTTATCAACCAAAATACAAACACTATCATCCACTTTACAAAAATTTACAAACATTTAATTAAATTTCAAATTTAAAAATTATAAATAAAGTAGCAATTGTTTTGATACAAATTTTATTAAAAATAATGAATTACACCAAGTCATCATCATCACTAAATTCATTATTTTCCGTTCCATTTTCTTCGTCTTCATCTTCGGCTTCCATATCGTTTTTACTTTCTTCTTCATCATCATGATGTATCGAGTAGTCATTTTCAAACATCCTTAAATCAACAAAAAAATTTGAAGGATCACGAATAGTAACACTTTCGACATGGGAAGATGAAGCATTTGACACTTCATTTTGTAAAGCATTATCGATGATTTTGATATTTTCCTTGGTTGACACACTTTCATCAACTTGTCGACTCTTTGTTGTTAGAACCGTGTACCATGATGATTTTGTATTTAAAATATTTGGTGCATAGTACACTTGATGAGCTTGGCTAGCCAACACAAATACGTCGTCGGCATTTAGTTTTGATTTGACATCCACGGTAGTCATCCGATGTCTATCAACTTTGACATGTGTCGTATGATCAAACCAATGACACTTGAAGACAATCACTTGATGTCCATTATGATAGAAGAGTTTTAAAATTTCTTCCACCCTTCCGTAATAGTTTCCATAACTTTCATTGTAAGAAGTCCCTATAATTATAATTGTTTAAAATTTGGATTAAAAGATAAAGAAAAAGTATGTTTCAAATATTATGAGTAAAAGTCTCACCGATGACAACTACACCGGAATTTGGTGAAGTGAGCTCCTTATCCTTTGCGCAACTAAATTTGTAACCATTGCATTTGCATGCTTTATCAGACTCCACTTTAAACATCGGACCTCTTATTAGGTCTAGAAATTTCTTTTTGAGCTCTTCATCATCTTGTACCTAAAACATGTGTGACATGATACATAAATATAAGAATAAATTTAAAGATTGCATGAGAAATATATATAATATGTGTATAGGTGTTTATATATAAATCAAAACACATACCCTTCTTTCAAACCAATCTTTAAATTTTTCTTTTTGGTATTGTTCTTTTTCGGCGTCATTGAGAAGGGGGTAATGTTGTTGCACTAACTTCTGGAATCCACTACATTTTTTTGTTCAAAAATAAGAAAAATTAAGTTGTAAACTCAATTCTTAATTTTTGAAGTAAAGAGGGTTTAGAAAAATCTTACCGCAAGTACTTTCCAACTTCCGGCGAATTAATAAGAACATAGTATGCCACAAGTTCATGTTCATCACCATTCAAGATTCTATCTCTACTTCGTAGACTAGGATGTGTCGGATATGTATAAACTTCTAACAATTCGACATCATGAAACTTTCGAGGTGCCTCATTCCGACGTAACTGACCATACACAACTTTTGAATCAAAAAATACTGAGCAAAAGTGTACACTTTCCTCCTCAATATAGCGTTGTGCCATGGAACCTTCTGCTCGAG
Organism: Apium graveolens; assembly: GCF_009905375.1. NCBI lineage: Eukaryota > Viridiplantae > Streptophyta > Magnoliopsida > Apiales > Apiaceae > Apium > Apium graveolens. Next base: position 238,784,000 of record NC_133656.1, read on the forward strand.
CTTTGTTTCCAACTTTCAATTTCAGGTTATGCAAGTATCTCTCAACAAAATACATCCAACGCCCATTAGCCGGACCCCCTAACTTACACTCAGTAGCTAAATGGAGTGGCAAGTGCTCCATCGGATCAAAAAACCCTGGAATGAAGACAGTTTCAAGTTTTGACATTATTCTCACTATATCTTTCTCCATTTTTTCCAAATCTGAGTATTTGAGATTTGACGAGCATAAATCTTGAAAGAAGTTGCATAACTCAATAATAGGATCAGCTACATGTTTCGGAAGTAAGTCACGACAAACGATAGGCAACAACTTTTGCATGAAGACGTGACAGTCATGTGATTTCATCCCGCGAATGCAATTTTTTTTCCAATTTACGCACCTTGATATATTTGAGGCATACCCATCTGGAAGTTGTAATTCTTCAATCCACTTGAACAACTTATGAATTTGTTCTTTGGAAAGAGCGTATGGCGCATGTGGTTCCGTACCATCATCTTGAATCCACAAATCACGATGCACACTTAATTCTTTACAATCTTTCCTCGCTTTTGTGTTATCTTTGGACTTCTTTCCATCATCAAGAATTGTGTAGAATATGTTGTCAAAGATATTTTTTTCAGTGTGCATAATGTCAATGTTGTGACGAAGGCTAAGTGTCTCCCAATATGGAAGCTCAAAAAATGGAGAACTGTGAGTCCAATTATGTGTCACACCATAATCCCTTGGTTTTCTCTTTGTTGACTTTCCTGGAGGGGGGAATTGTATCTGCTCGCACATGGTCTTTGCAAAAGATCCTGAATGTCGAGCGCAGACTGATCGGGTCTCAATAATTCCAAACCTTGTACTCCTTCTCAGGGGATCATCTGCTTCCAAAAAATACCGAGCAGTGCCATAAAAAGTAGATTTACCACCATGTTTGAGTTGTTTAGCTTTTACCTCTCCCATGCAAACTGGACATGCCAACTTACCTAAAACATATGTGAAAAACTCAATAAATAAACATATGTGAAATTATATATATATATATGTGCACATGTGTGTGTTTATAATATAAAACACATACCCTTAGTGGACCACCCACTCAGCATGGCAAGTGCAGGAAAGTCACTAATTGTCCATAAAAGTGCAGCCTTCATCATAAAATTTGTACGTGAATATATGTCATATGTTTCCACCCCAGTATGCCACAATAATTTCAACTCATCAATTAGCGGTCTAAGATAAACATGTAAGTCTTTTGTAGGATCCGTTGGTCCGGGAATAAGAAGAGGCATGAACATGTATGGAGCCTTAGTACACATAGAGGGGGGAAGATTATACACAACAATCACCACAGGCCATACAGTATACTCCTTGGCATGAGCATCGCGAAAGGGATCAAATCCATCAGTAGAGAGTCCGAGTCTAACATTTCTAATCTCCTTTGAAAATCGTGTAAATCTACGATCAAATTGTTTCCATTCATCTCCATCTGCTGGGTGACTTAATTGACCTTCAACAACAACTCTATCATGATGCCATCTCATACATTTTGCAGTTTTCTCAGCCATGAATAAACGCTGCAATCTCGTGGTAATAGGAAAATAACGCAAGATCTTACGCGGGATCTTCTGTTTTTTAGGATCTTTTTGCACTTTGTAGCGGTCTCTTTTGCATATATCACACTTGGTCTTCTCACTGTGTTCCTTGTAGAATAACATGCAATCATTCTCACAAGCATCAATCTTTTCATACTCCATGTTCAATCCTCTAATCATCTTTCGTACAGTGTAGTACTTCTCAGGCAACTTATGATCATTAGGCAATACTAATCCAATGAGGTGTAGCAAGTCATCAAAACCATTATTACTACAATTATGCCTATTTTTCCAACGAAGCAACTCCATTACAAACTCCAATGTTGTAAAATTGGCATTATTTGGATATATTGGTTCGGAAGCGGTATTTACCATCTCGTAAAATTCTTTTGCTTTTGCATTCGGTTCTTCATCAAAATCTTCGCAATCCTCAAAATCATCATCATGTGCATCATACATATCATCATCTCTGTAGCTAGTATTGCCAAAACTCGTTCCAACATCGTTGCGCAACACATCTTTTTCCCCATGACAATCCCATCTAGTATACCATTGCATAATACCATGTCGATACAAATCAACTTTCACGGTACTAGGATACTTGTAGTACTCATTACCACAATTTTTGCACGGACATCTTATAAGACCGTTGTCTTCGGGATCAAGATTTTCAATAGCAAATTTAATGAAATTATCCACACCATTTTTGTAATCTTCCGTTAAATATTTTGCCTCGTTAAATCGATGACGACCAATCCAACTACGATCGGATGTCATCTACAAAATAATCAATAAAAATAAATTACCAATTTAATTATGGAAACTAAGATTATCTCATTATTAAATACCATATTAGTCAACAAAAAATAAACAAATAATAATCACATTATTCTTGAAAAAACATTTAATCTACTCAAATTTATAAAGATTATCACAATTAAGCTATTTAAAACAAAAATCTGTAAAAGAATTACACTTACTTGAGATTTGAGATGCTCACATGAAGAAGTAATTTTTAGTAGAAAAGCAAAAAAAGTAGTGAAATGGGGAGAAAGTATGGAGGGAGAAACAATGGAGAAAACGGCTACTGGAATGGAGAAAGGGGTAGGGTTTCCGAAATGAACACGGGTTAATTCAACCAGAAATGGTCGAATTTAGTACGGGTCAATTCCACCAGAAGCGGTCGAATTTAGTAACGCACTAAAATCAGTCGAATTTATATTTATGCTACTAGTTATAGTCGTATTTATTTACATTCAACCGCAGCTGGTCGAATATAGCAAGATTTAATTCAACCAGACACGGTTGAATTTAGTATGTCAATAAATGCTTCCCACTGTAGTCGAATTTAGGAATATTCAACCGCCTACGGTCGAATTTATCTCCGTTCCACCAAGGTCAGTTGAATTTATATTATTTCGACTGTTGTTGGTCGAAAATAGCAGAAACTATTCAAATTTATTTTTTAGAGGGAAATTTTCTGCCCACTGAAAATTTTAAATTAAAGGGCGGCAATTTTTCCCGCCGATCCCACTTATTAAATTCGACCAAATTCGGTCTAATTTTTTACGCGGGAATTTTTTTTTGGCGGGATTGTTCCCGCATTTTTTTCCCTCGTGCTAAACTCGACCGAAAAGAGAAGTTAGTCGAAAATAACCGTAAATTCGACCGGGTTATTTCGACCGCCGCTAAATTCGACCGAATGTCGGTCGAATTTAGCCGCCCCTACTAAATTCGACCGAATATAGTAGAATTTACGCGCGGTCGAATTTAATTGGTTGAAAATACCCTAATTTTCTTGTAGTGTTATCTCATCCTCATCCTGAAGCCAAGGCATAAATGGTTGCTGATGGTTCTGCTGAGACGGAGTCTGAGGCCAAGGCATTGATGGCTGCTGCTGCTGAATCTGCTGGTACTGAGCCTGAGGCCAAGGTGTGGATGGCTGGTTCAGGTTCTGCTGATACTGAGCGTGAGGCCCGAGCACAAAGGATTGCTGGTTCTGTGGTCCTGACTGATACAAAGGCATAAATGCCGGAGGTTGCTGACCTCCAACGTTTGATGATCCAACTCCATGCTGCTGAGGAACTTGTTGCCTTGAGTTCGCGGCCTTGGAAATTTGTTCCTTTAACTGATCTCTTGGAATCACGTCTTCGAGAAAATCATACAGATCTGTCTTACTAATTGCTGCAGCAAGATCTTTGTTTTGAACTATCCTTCTTCCATCTGCTTCAGTGTTGATCCAAGCCTGTGAAGTCAAATCAAGTATAAACATCTCGCAAGCTTTAGCAAACACAGCTGCAGTCTCCTTCGCTATCATTTTAACATCTTTATCGGCTTTCATTATCCTTGTTATAGGAGAGATTGGGAGGCTATGCGTCTTAAAATCTTCTGGCTTCATTTGTTGCATTTGGTTAGCCCAATATTGCCTAAGCCGTTCTCGTACATATTGCAGATGCTGAGCTTGAGCTTCTTGATTTGCCAGCTGATGCTGATCAGACGAGGAGACAGGTGGAGGTTGCATTGTCGAAATCACTGGAACACTAACGTTGGTAGCTACAGCATCAGGTGTATCAGTAAAGGGGGGTGGAACATTGGCCATTTGATCTGCACTTCCAGTACTTATGTTTTCTTGTTGCGGGATCTCCTCAGATTCATCCATGATTAATCAAGTTCCTAAGTGTTCACTTGTATCTCCTGTCATATCATGAATAATGTGAAACTTTAGTAAATTGTAAGAAGTGATGCATAAAATTTTGAAAATGTTCTACATAAACTAGTGAGATCGAATGATCATCAACTTGAAACTTGTTACAAATCGGGCTTTGAAATTGAAAAGAGCTTTACTGGGAAACTTGTTAGCATTCAGGCAGAGTAGTAATAATTAACTCATCACACATTAAGCACAACCACCAAAAAAAAATTGAAGGTTTTACTACATATCCAAGTATGATCTTCTAAATAACATAGAAATTTAGCAAATATCAGTATTACTACATGACCATGTAAGTGTTTCTCGATCTATAAACATACCTGACAATTTGAGCATAAAGAAACTAGACCATTAAAAGTTACATATCATCTGAAACTAGACCATGAAAGCTGTATATATTTTTTGAAAGAACAAGGAAGGCATGTGTTTCTTAAATAAAAAATATGGACCATACATGAAATAACACGTAATATACGTGTAAAATTTAAAAACTTACGTGTCTTGTTCATAATTTAACATGTAATACAGTGTAAAACTTAAAAAACCTATGTGTCTTGATAAAATTTCATGCAGAAAACTACGTGTCTTCTTCACAATTTTAATGTGTAACTGACATGTTTTTTATATAAATTAAAATAGCTTTCTTTGAATTGATATAAAATACTTGTGTGAATTTGACATCATATAACATATAAATTATAGCTCAATAAATATATTAATTTAATTTGAATTAATACAAATTTACATTTACATTTAGTTTTTTATTATTTTTATCATTATAGAATTAGTAAAATACCTAGAAATATAATAAGAATACTCTAATTTTATCTTATTTTATTAAATTATTTCTCGTCTAATAAAAAATATTGAAAAATTTAATGCAATGTAAACATATACCAAGACAGAATTGATTTTCAAATACATATTCATGTTATTGATATTGATAAAAACAAATTTAGGTAGTATAATTGACTTTAATTTATAAAACAATTTCAATAAATAAGACAAACTTTAAACATTTCCGGACACCAATTTTGGTCCTGGATTTTCGAAAGTTCATCATAAAAATATTTTTTTAATAATGTCATTCAAAAATTTAAGCGGCTATAATAAAATATCACTTATATAATAAAAATTCTAGCATTTTATGAAAAGACCACTCCCCCATAAAAATAAAATTAAGTTTTGTATAAATATTATATTGACCGGACATTTATATTATCAAGAATTAATCAATTCTTTTAATTTATAAAGAATTTGTAAATAAATACTTTCTAGCGGTTAATTCTATAAATATTTTTCATTAATATTTTATAATTACTTAAATATTACGAGATATAAGAGCATTTAATTTCCTATTTACAAAGTAAATGTTTGATTCAATAATAATTTTACATGTACTATGTCAAATGACATAGGGATTAGCTACAATGCCTCATGTATTTGAATAAATTCCATAAAAAATATTTTAAATTCTCAAGTCACTGTACCAAATTCAATTCTAGTATATAAATTGATATCTTTAACACGAATTCAAACAATACATGTGTTCCTGCTCAACTTCGTTATACAAATTAGTTATATTTAGTTTTAGCAAGCAATTGCTAGTCAGGATTAGATTTCATCCCAGTAGGATTCGTTCTTGTTCTTGTTTACACTAGTTCGAAAGCAGGATATTAAAAAAATTGGCTATGATTATTTCTTTTCATTTCCAACTGTAGTTTGCTATCTATTCAGCTGTGTAGGGGACCATATGCATTTCCAGATTGGTCTTATTTTGAGATTATTAGATAACTGTTTAATACCTTTTATCTTATACCTATGTGCTAGGTGTTATAAGGATAAGATTGATCATATCATGGTCAGGACAAGTGAAATAATATTTTCTCCTTCCCCATTTCTTGTCTCTTATATTTTGTCCTGGTTCTTGAATCTTGATGTGTTAATATCATTTATAACTCAGTTTGACATTGTCTACATGGTTTCAGAGCCTTGAATAACAAAGTCCTTTAATTCTTCTTATGCCCCTCTAAATCTATCTTTTTTAACACCCTCCTCCAAATCTCTTTTCTTACTCTCAATCTGTTTGTTGTTTGTTGTTTGTTGTCTGAGCCTCTTTTCTCCTCTCTACCCTCCTTCATTCTCATCTCTCATTTTTTTATCTCCCTTAATATGGTTGCAAATCGTATCACCTACCAAGACATGGTGAGCCCTTTGTTTATACATCTATCAGACAATGCAAGCTCAATCCAAGTGGATAAGCTGCAAGGGAGCCCAAACTACAGGGCGTGGAAACGATCCATGGAGATCAACCTGTCCTCTAAATGAAAACTTGGGTTTGTTAATGGCACAGTACCCTTTCCCACCGATGATCCTTCTAAGGCAGAGTTATGGGATACTTGCAATAACATGGTCATGGCATGGCTCACTGGTAATGTCTTTTCAACCATCAGGAAATCTATTATGTATATGACTTCTGCACAAGATATTTGGATTAATTTAGAAAAAAGATTTGTTTTGTCCAATGGGTCCAGAAAATACAAGCCGTGTAAAGATCTTTATGCTTTAAGATAGAACACCCAGTCCATCACCGAATGTTATACCTCTATGAAAACTATATGGGAGGAATTAGACTCTATGAACATGCTTCCCCATGTTGCAAACCCACAAACTGATGTTATTAAGCTTTTAGAAAATATAAACACACAAAAAGAGGAATCAAGACTATTTCAGTTTCTTAACGGTCTAAATGAGGTGTTTAATACTCAGAGGAGCAATTTACTTATGTGTAACCCACTACCTACTGTTGAAACTGCTTGTGCTACTCTTGAGCAAGAGGAAGCTCAAAGAGCACTGCTCAGCACACACCAACCTTCTGCAGACCTGCTGGCTATGTACAGCAAAGTTCAGTCTCAATCTGATAGGTCTCTGCAATGTGTTGTTTGTGGTGGTAAATGTCACACCAAAGATAAATGCTGGCAAGTTATAGGCTTCCCTCTGTGTCACCCTCGAAACCCTAAATTTACACCCTCTAGAGCTAAACCTTTCTCTAACACCAGGTGGACACCTTCAAATAAGTCATACCCTACACCAAAAATGACTTCCAATGCTCACTTCACAATTGATTATGTATCTAGTTCACCAACTCCTGGACTTCTTTTTACACCTCAGCAGCTTGACCAATTAATAAGGCTCATGCTCCAACTTCAAACTGGAGCTATGAGAGATACTAAAGCAGATGAAGAAATTGATCATCATTTTTTTGGGATGATCACAAACACTGCAACTATAGGAATTTCTACAGAATGGATAATTAATTCTGGGGCATCAGATCATATGACCCCTCATCTTTCGAATCTTATAAATCCCAAGTGCCTTTCTGAAGTATAGAAGATCAATTTGCCTACTGGTGATACTACTGTCCTCACCCATTCTGGAACTGTGTGTCTTACTCCTGATCTTGGGCTCAAGAAGGTGTTGTGTGTGCCACACTTCAAGTACAACCTTCTCTCTGTGCAAAGGCTAAGCAAGGATGCCAATTGTGAAGTTCAATTCTTCTCCACTCACTGCCATATTGTTGATAACACTACTAAACAGATAAAGGATAAGAATGGGTTGTATTACTTGGACACAACAAAGTCTGCTTCTCTCCCTGCATATGCCAACTCTGCAGTCATGAACATCACTACTGGTACATCTTCCAACTCTTCTCCTGTATCTCATCAATTGGCTCTTTGGCATCATAGAGTTGGTCATGCATCACTAGGTAAACTTAAACATATACCTTGTGTTAAGCCATTCACTCTTGAAAAATCTCAAATCTGCATAACTTGCCCTATGTCTAAATTTGCCAAGTTTTCTTTCTCTGAAAGTCATTCTCATGCCTCTATGTCTTTTGAATTGATCCATATTGATTTTTGGTGACCATACAAAGTCCCATATAATGGCAAGTATAGGTTTTTTCTCACTATTATAGATGACTGCACTAGATACACATGGATCTATCTCTTGAAACATAAATTTGACACCCTTATTAATCTGAAATCTTTCTTATACTATGCTAAGAATCACTTCAATAAAATCATCAAATTCTTGAGATCTGACAATGCTCTAGAATTTGATGATAGTGTTTCCAAACAATTTTTTTTCCGGATAATGGCATTTTGCACCAAACTTCTTGTTTATACAGGCCCCAGCAAAATGCTAGGGCTGAGAGGAAACACAGACACATCTTTGAAATAGCCAGATCACTGATGTTTCATGCTGGTCTTCCTCTTAACTTATGGGGAGCTTGTGTGATGACTTCAGTTCACATCATAAACAGACTTCCAACACCTATCCTAAACAACTACACACCCTATGAGAAACTTCATGAAGAAACACCTACCTATGATTATATGAGAGTGTTTGGCTGCCTGTCTTTTGGATCTAATCCATCCGTTCCCAATGAAAATTTTTCTCACAGGGGTGTACCATGTGTCTTCATTGGATACCCACCTCTAAAAAAGGGTTACAAGCTCTTAAATCTTCTTACAAACACTGAATTTATCTCAAGGGATGTTATTTTTCAAGAAAACATCTTTCCCTTTCATAAAGATGCTGCTGCTACTTATATGAGTCCAATTCCACCATCTTTCACTCCACCTAATCTAGTTGTAATAGATGATGACTGGATTCCAACTGAAACGACATCACTTATACTACCAGCTTCTCTAGTGACTCTGATGATAATTCAGACACACCTGGTACAACTGATCCTAATACACAAATAACTGCTTCCCTTTCTCCCACACCACCTGTCTTCAGAAAATCTACCCGACCTACCAGGCCACCTGCTTGGATGCAAGACTTTGTTCTTCCTAATCAGATCAACTCCATACCCAACCTAGCCACTACTATGGTTGAACCTCAATTCCATTGCTTTATGGCATCCATTACTAGTACTCATGATCCAACTAACTTCAAAGTAGCTATTCAATATATGCTCACTGGAGAGCTGCAATGAATGCAGAGCTTGATGCCCTTGAATTAAATGATACTTGGGAGTTGACTGCCTTACCTCCAAACAAACATGCCATTGGATGCAAGTGGCTCTTCAAAACCAAGTTTCTGCCAGATGGGAAGGTAGATAAATACAAATCAAGACTTGTGATCCTTGGTAACAAACAACAATATGGGGTGGACTATGCTGAGACTTTTACACCAGTAGTAAAACTCACTATTGTGAGAACATTATTAGTAGTAGCAGCAATGCAGAAGTGGTATACATGTCAAATGGATGTAAGCAATACATTTCTTTACGGTAAGCTTTCTGATGTCATTTACATGAAGCTGCCACCTGGATACACTCATCTTGGTTGTAGAATAACTGCTGACACAATGCATCAGGTACCTGTTTCTACTCCAACTCTCACTACTAGACATTTGTTAATAGACATCGCCCATTAGACATCAGTTTCTTGTGCCACTGATGTAAAACCGTACTTTCAACATCGCTCCAAATAAAACCAATGTGTATGGCTATTTAGACATCACTTTCTAATACAACTGATGTCTAATATATGCTCTAAAAAAACATGCGTCCAACTCTTTCATTCCCCCATCTATTTTAAGTCAAATATGTTTTCCCCATTCACTAAATATTTCCCCCCCTTACACAAATTTTAGCCCAAATCAACACTCCCCCTCTAAAATTAAAAGCATAAAGCTAAAAACTAAAATCAAAATCCAAAAATAAACACAACATCTCTCATTCTCATCTCGAGTTTCTCTTCCCAGTCCCTCTCCGATGAACCCAACTTTCTCTCACTCTCCCCCCATCTCTCTCTCTCTCTCTCTATCTCTCTCTCTCTTTCTCTCTCTCTCTCTCTTTGCAATCCTTGGGCTAAGCTTTGTTAGAAATCATACAACTGCAGCAACATCAACACATAAATATATTGAAGAAGAAGAACACTGCACATTCATTAAGCTCAAAGATGAAGTTCTTGTTTTTATCCTACAGAGAGAAAATGAAGTCTCAATTTACAGTGTTTGAAGATACAGGAAAAATGAGAGCTATTCTCTCTCACAAAACTACTGAACTATATGAGAGCCTGCTAACAAACTTTTTTTGGCGGGAAAGACTGTTATGCCACATCAGCATACACATGGCATACAGTCAACCATTCTTATCTTGACTAACATCCCCCCTCAAGTTAGGAGAAGGAACATCAGTGGAAACTCCTAACTTGGACAGCAAGAATGATAGTTGAGCTGAAGATACAGCCTTAGTAAACAAATCTGCAGGCTGATTCAAAGTAGACACATGCTGAGGAGAGATAAGACCATGCTTGAGCTTTTGCAGAACAAGATGACAATCAATCTCAATATGCTTTGTGCGCTCATGAAAAACAGGATTTGAAGCAATGTACAAAGAAGATTGATTGTCACAAAACAAAGGCACTGGAGTAATATTAGACACATGAAGTTCAGTGAGCAAGGACACCAACCAAGTAATTTCACAAGTGACATCAGCCATGCTTCTATATTCTGCCTCAGCAGAAGACCGAGAAACAACATGTTGCTTCTTACATTTCCAGGAAACCAGTGTATCCCCCAATGTGAGACAGTATCCAGTTAAGGACTGACGTGTAACTTGACACCCTCCCCAATCAGCATCACAGAAAGCTTTGAGTACATGATTAGTGTGAGATTTATAAAATAAGCCCTGTGAAGTTGTGTGATTAAGATACCTAACCAGCTTTAGTGCAGCATGCCAGTGAATGGACTGAGGTTTATGTATAAATTGAGCTAGAACATGTACCCCATAGGACAAGTCGGGTCTGGATATGGTAAGATATATTAGTTTACCCACCAGCCTTCTATAGGCTGTAACATCAGACAACAGAGGACTGTCAGATTCATGAAGCAGCTCATGATGTTGTTCTATTGGAACAAGAGAAGTTTTTGACTTGAGCTCAAAAAAGCTTGTCAAAATATCCAACACATACTTGGATTGATTCATGAAGATACCAGCTGAGGTTCTAGTAACTTGAATACCTAGAAAGAAATGTAAGTCACCTAAATCTTTGATCTTGAAATGAGAATTGAGAAATTCAGTTACTTGAGCTATTAACACAGAGTTATTTCCAGTCACAAGCATATCATCCACATAGATGAGCAGATACATAAGTGAGTTTCCTTGTTTGTACACAAACAGACTTGGATCTCCAGAAGTTTGCATAAATCCAAAAGAAAGTAATGCTGCAGAAAGAGCAATAAACCACTGTCTTGGAGCTTGTTTAAGTCCGTACAAAGACTTAAGCAGTTTACATACCAATTTTTGATTTGGAAATTGTTGTAAGATATGAGTAGGAATGGTATAGCCATCTGGACATGTCATGTATACCTCCTCATCCAAGATGCCATGAAGAAAGGCATTAGTGACATCAAGTTGTGTGATCTTCCAAGAATACATAGCAGCCAAAGCCAATAACACTCTGAATGAAGTCATCTTGGCTACAGGTTCAAAGGTTTCAAAATAATCCATATTTGCTATTTGAGTGAAACCTTTGGCTACTAACCTAGCTTTAAATATGTCAATCTTGCCATTGGCCAGGTATTTAACTTTGTAGAGCCACTTACAGCCCACAACTTTCTTAGTAGCAGGAAGTGGAACAACCTTCCATGTGTGATTAGCTTCAAGAGCAGCTAACTCCACATTCATGGCCTCACACCACTCAGGTATCCGAACTGCCTGTTTGTAAAACTGAGGTTCAATAATTTACAGATACTGCTCAGTACTAATAGTAGACACCAAATATCTTGGAATGTCAACAAAATACTCAAACTTGGTTGGTAATTTCCTGTGTCTGACAGGTCTGTTAACAGGACAAGGTGGATCACTTGCATCACCTGAAGACGCTTGAGAAGTAGTAGACTCAGAACTTGAAATTGGAGTATCAGTAGAGTCAAATTCTAACTGGGAATCTTCAGAAGTGACAATCTCAGAATACACATCTGACTGATTAAGAACAGAAGCAGAAAGAGGATCATCATCAATGTACATAGTATGTGCTGGAAACATAGAATGAGGTGTCTGAACTGTTATGTTTCTAAATGGAAACACAGTCTCAATAAACTTGACATCTCTGGAAATAAACATATGCTTGGTATCTAGATTCAGAATCTTATAACCTTTCTTTGCAAAAGGATAGCCAAGGAATACGCCCTTGATGGACCTGGTTGCAAATTTATCAGCAGGATGTGGCACAATAGTTGCATAACACAGAGATCCAAACACCTTTAGAGTAGTGTAATCTGGAAGAATATTAAAAAGCACCTGAAAAGGACTCTTTCCTTGAAGTACCTTTGTTGGAAATTTGTTGATAAGATATGCTGCTGTCAGCACACAATCACCCCATAATGAGATTGGTAGATTAGCATGAAACCTTAATGCTCTTGCACAATCTAACAGATGTCGGTGCTTTCTTTCCACCAAGCCATTTTGTTGTGGTGTATATACACAACTGGCTTGATGAATAATCCCCAAATTCTGAAGAAAATTGTTAACATAGGTGTTAAAGAACTTTGTACCAATATCTGTTTAAAACGTTTTTATTGTTGTCTCAAACTGATTCTGAACGAGAGCAACAAATTCTTTCAGAACAGCAAATACTGAGGTCTTGTCTGGTAACAAATAAACCCAAGTACTTCTTGATTTATCTTCAACCAGAGTAAGAAACCATTTACAAGTTCTATGTGTTGGAATCCTATAAGGCCCCCACAAGTCACCATGAACCAGATCGAACAGGTTCTCACTAACATGATTGCTGTCAGGGAAGCTAGTTCGAGACTGTTTTGCAAATTGACAACTGTCACAAACATCAAGAACTTTACTTGAGAGAGACACTGGTACCATTTGCATAACTTGTAAAGAAGGATGGCCAAGTCTGGCATGCCATATATCAATATGTGATATCTGAGCACTAAAATTTGAAGGAACTGCAACATAAACTGCAGAAGTTGAGTTGACATCAGCATGACATGCATTAATCATATTGTTACATCTTAACCAATGGACTGTTAATGGTGAATTAGAAGCAGGTTTAGCATATGAACCGTCTACAAATCCAAGTTTCAGTTTAGATGAAAGTGCAATACTCATAGACCTTTTCCAGTGATTGTAATTACTTTCAGATAACACAACGGTAACAAGTTGCATTCCAGGATTATCAGATGGATGCAAGTAAAACGGATGATTACAGTCAACTACAGCAGGCATAGATGTAGATCCTATTATAGCAGACGAGTACGAAGCATTCGTCGACATATTTAGCACACAGTTTGCAATTAATCAATAGAAAACTGCTCAATTATCAATATTCTATCACTGTTCTTGAGCAATAACTACTAGAGAGCATCAATCCATCAAATCCTATAGTAATAATATGACCTACAGATTGTAGAGATCAATTTCAACTCTCAGACACCTTTCATCAAACACCTTTCAGTCTTCAGACGCAGACCTGATGCACACACCTTCAGATCCAGTAATGATCATTTTGAAGACTCAAATCTTTGCGGAAAAAGAGAAAAACATGATAACTAGCTCTGATACCATTTAGAAATCATACAACTGCAGCAACATCAACACATAAATATATTGAAGAAGAAGAACACTGCACATTCATTAAGCTCAAAGATGAAGTTGTTGTTTTTATCCTACAGAGAGAAAATGAAGTCTCAATTTACAGTGTTTGAAGATACAGGAAAAATGAGAGCTATTCTCTCTCACAAAACTACTGAACTATATGAGAGCCTACTAACAAACTTTTTTTGGCGGGAAAGACTGTTATGCCACATCAGCATACACATGGCATACAGTCAACCATTCTTATCTTGACTAACAAGCTTAAAATTCAACTGAAGTTATTTGAAACTCAATTGAATTTCGAAACTCAATTGAATCTCGGAGCTCTCAACTCCGACGATTTGTTTGACTTGAAGTGGGTAATGCTTTGTTTGACTTGAAGTGAGTAAGAATGTAAACCCTAATTATCTTTGATTCCCGATTGAGGATTTTTTGACTTATTTTTTTCTTACTTTTGATACAGGTAGTAGACGAATAAAGACTCGTTTGCTCGAAAGCTCCAACTGGTAATTATTTTATTGTTAATTTTAATTTATTTGTGTAGATTTAGTTTATTAAAGTGTTATTTATGTTTAATATATATATGAATCTGCTTGATTGTATAAATTAGGTATTATATGTACAGGTAATGTTAGAATCCAGAATTAAACTTCCTATTATTGCTGAGTAGGCAGTGTGATACTAGTATTTAAACTACCCTATAGGCAGTGTGATACTAGTCCCTATAGGCAGCAAATGGACTTTACAACATCAAAAAAGAGTATATGACCTTCAAACCTTTCTTATTTTTACCCATGTCTAGGTTTAACTGAATAGTTATTAGTTGTTGAATAATATAAGATTCAGTTGCGGTATTACTATAATAACTTAAGATTTTAGATGAGTTGATAACTTAACTGTAATAGTTGATGTGTTAACAAGTTCAATGAGTGTCTTCATATTGTTTCCTTTATCTTACTAGAAAGAATCACTTATATGCATAAAATTGTTTTACAAATGATGTCATTCTAGTGCCCAGAATGATTAAAAATGTTGATATATTTTTATTACCAACTTGTAGCTTCTCTGGATTCCACAGCTCAGACCGAAAATGCAGATGGTGGAGATTGGTAGGAGGAAACATATCAAAAGGTAAAAAGGTAATGTATAGATGTGATTTTGTTCGTGGTGAACCAACTAGTTATGTACTTCAGTGATTTTGATGTTTCTCATGAAAAACTAAGTTACCCATTATGATAAGTTCTGGTTCTTAGAATATATATTCTTAATATTTCTATCTAAGATCGGTTCATCAAATGTACCCCTTGAATTCTTTTTTTTTCCTGTATTATGATAAGTTATATATTGTTCTCGGACAATTACTAGTGTCATTAAGTGATTACCTCAATGCATAATGTTGAGAGTGAATCATTTCTTTCTTTAAGATGGTGGTTCCTTGAATTGCTATAGCTAGTCTTGTGATTTGAATTCGTAGTTCCTGTGTAAACCAATTCATAATGTCAATTATGCTTGGTCTTGTACTCTCGTATGCCATTTTATTGATAACCTTTTTTCTGATACCTATGTGCGAGGTGTTATAAGGATAAGATTGATCATATATTGGTCAGGACAAGTGAAATAATATTTTCTCCTTCCCTATTCCTTGTCTCTCATATTTTCTCCTGGTTCTTGAATCTTGATGTGTTAATATCATCTATAACTCAGTTTGACATTGTCTACACACGAGGCTTGAAAAATACAATGAGAAGTGTTTTAACTATTTTTACTACGTTCTCTCTTCTATTTTTACCACATTCTTCAGCTGCACTAGGTAATATAGTGTTTATTGTCCTACATTTCATTCACATTCTCGCTTGTCCACTAAACGTAATCCTAGACCTTTTAGGGTTTAGAGTGATCGATTTCTTGAGATGGTATGAGAGCTCAGACTGGCGGGAAAAATATTATCGACGGTCTCTGCAAAACTTTAAATAGTGTTAGGGCTGTTAAGTTATGTAGAAATATGGAGAAGAAAGGTTGTAAACCAGATACGGTAACTTATAACATGGTTATTGATTCCTTGTGCAAAGACGGCCTAGTTGATCATGCTTTAGTCGATCAAGCTTTAGGCCTCATATACCAAATGTTAGAACCTATAAACTATAACCTATAACCTGTTAATACAAGGTGTTTGTAACTTGAGTCGATGGGAGGATGATACTGAGCGATTATTAAGTGAGATAGTAATTAGGAAAATCTCGCTGATATTTATACCTACAGTATATTGGTTGATGCATACTGCAAAGTGCGGATGCCAAATGATGCAGAGCAAGTGGTTGAAACAAAAACAATGATTCGGATAGGTTCACCATGAATGTTTCTTGTCGGATCAACCACTTTGAATTCTTCAAATACCACTGAGGGTTTTGATGTCTGAGTTGCAGTTGTAGGATTTTACTAATGCGTGCGTTATAGTCTCGATATTATTTCCTGATGGTTGTTGTCGAAGTGATTGTCCTTACCTTCTTACATTAGATCAAAAAGCTTTACTCATCTGAATACAGTCTTGGAGAGATTTGGCCAAGTCATTGCAAAGATTTGTCCTGACTAAGATAAACAGATTCTGCTGATAGACGAAGTCATTTTTTCCGGAAAAAGAGCAGTCAGATGACTAAACCTAAAAAATCGATAGGGTTAAATTTCAAATTGGTCACTGAAGTGAAAGTGATATATCAATTCCTTCACTGATCTTAACGGGGTATCATTTTGATCACTAAAGTCGTATAATTATCAAATAGATAACTCCAAAAATGTGACGAAAAAATAAATATTATCTTTTGTTAAGTTCTACACATTTTTCTTCAACGCTACTATAATCAAATGAAAAGTTATGAACTCTAGTATTTTAGATAATATATCTAGATTTTAAAACTTTTATTTACTATTTATTTTTAATTAAGTAAGATAAAATAACTATAAAAATTTAAAATAAATAGTAAACAATTTTTTTAAAATCTAGATATATTATCTAAAATACTAGAGTTCACAACTTTTCATTTGGTTATAGTAGCGTTGAAGAAAAATGTGTAGAACATAACTGATGATAATATTTACTTTATAATCGCATTTTTAGAGTTATCTATTTGATATTTATGTGACTTTAGTGATCAAAATGATATCCCGTTAAGATTAGTGAAGGAAGTGATATATGGCCTTCACTTCAGTGACTACTTTGATATTTAACCCAAAATGGATAGAATAACTAACATTGAGTTATTCAATGCCTGTGATCGTCTTGGAGGTACTAACATATGATTTTGTAATTAGATGCAGTTATCATCAAGTGTCTACTTGCTATCTACTACCTCAGAAACAGTCCTTTCATATGAAATAAGGGTAATGCTGCGTTCATCGGGTCCCTTGCTGGACCTAATGATGAGGACGCTAAATGCACTGGGTATCCTTGTAATGGCATGCCTTTTCACCATTAAGTTATTGGATCGGAAATTCTGAAAAGTTTTGCTCAGTGATGATGTCCCTTCCATTGTGCTTTTAGAATGTATATATATTTTTTTGACAATCACGGCTTATAACCTTATAAATGAGTATCTGTTCTCAAAAAATTTCGGGGTGAACGAGGATCTAACCCAGGATCTAGGACGACAGAGGATAAACTCATAACCACTTGAGATGTCCAACCGTGCTCTCCGAATGTATATTTCCAATGACATGCAAGTATACCTTCCAATATCTATTAATGATATCAGATTACATGAATTATGCTTGATATCAGCCCCAGTAAGTTCACTAGGTTTAAGGTTTCCAACTTGAACAGGCGATCAAAATTATTTTAAACTTCTTTTTGGTACACAAACAACTGATTTATGCTCTAGAATATGAAAGTACACATATAGTGTTCAAATTTATCAAAAGAAGGATTCATTTCATTCCAAACTCTTTCACTATTACTTCAAAATACAAATGCATACAACAAACAAATGAGTTCTGCATCTAATTGTAATGACTCAGTTTTTGGCAATGTGTAATTGGTAATATAAGCTCCTTAGATCTTCAATGTTATTGAACAACATCTGGCACACCTACCACATGGATTCTTCAATGTTATTGAAAACATGTCCTATTAAAAGTCGAAATGATTTAATTAATATTTGATATTATAAGAATTAAAAAGTAAAAGGGTATACTAGATGTTCTAGATGAGAAAGCACTGGACCAGCTGGTAAATGGCCTTTCTCTAACACTGTAAACGGCCTTCCTCTAGCACACATTACTCAATTCTAAAGATAACTCTTCATGTGTGATGCTGCTGCAGCAAATTCCCCTCAAAACCTGTCAATATTGTTACCCTGATTCTGCTGCTGGTTCTGTTGCTGCTGCTGCTGGTTCTGCTGCTGCTGCTGCTGCTGGTTCTGCTGCTGCTGCTGAGGCCAAGGCACGAAATCCGCAGGCTGTGGAAGCTGCTGCATCTGATTTTGTTGCTGATAGTAATACGGAACGGGCTCACTAGCTGAACCATGAGATTCATCTCTCACCTCATCTCTTGGCAAAATATCAACAAGAAAATCAAATGTCTCGTTTCCAGATATTGCAGCAGCAACATCATTCTTCTGCAGTGTTTTCCTTTTGCTCTCCTCAGTGTGCATCCAAGCACGCATAGTTAGCTCCGAGATGAACATTTCACATGCCTTTGCGAATACCACAGGAGCCTCAGAGGATATCATTCTCACATCTTCGTCAGCTTTCATTATTTTCTTGATACGTGCAAGAGGGAGCACATGGTTCTTGAAGTCAGTTGCTTGCTCAGCTTCTTTCATTTGCTCGTCCCAGAATGATTTGATCCGCTGCTGCTGTTGTTGTAAACGCTGAGCATCCGCGAGCTGGTGTTGAGATGGAAATGCTCCTCGAGGACAAGTGGGCATTGAGACCGGAATATTATTAAGAGAGCTGGTAGGTACAAAGGGTGCCTGAGCATATGCGAGGGTACCATCGGAGATTTGACCAGCACCGTTACTGACATGCTGATGCTGCTGTTCCTGACTTTGTTCCGATTGGTCCATAGTGAAGCCTTAAAACTGTTGTCAAGATTGAGATAATAATGAGTATTGTCACAAGTATAAAAACATTAATCAACACACGTTAAACGTTAACTCAACCATATTAACATTAACACAGCCGCAACGAGTCGAGTCGAGTCGAGTTTACGGGAGATCCTGTCTGGTCTGATATGGATCTCTCGTCAATTTTTGAGCATATGCACATAAAATGGAATCAAGTAAAGTACACATACATCATAAATAGACCCTAGATACAATTCAAACTACTATAGTTAACAAATTCAAAGTCAATTTAAAGATATTGTTCAAAGAAAAGAGAAGAAATAGAAAAGTATACCAGTAACAAAGAAACACTGGAAGATAAATGAAGGGAAGTGAGTTCAAGTTCTGAAGATGGAGGAGAAGAGAGCAAGAAATAAATAGTAGCTGCATGAGTAGCACGTGTCACTCAAACTTGTTTTACGCCTCCACGTATACACATACGTGGAGCGCTCTTGTGAACTACGTGGAACACAAAGGGCTGCATTGTTGCATCACTTTTGCAGTTTCTAAAGAAAAACTGACATTAATTTTTTAAAAATAATTTCAGTTTTGTAAAATATTATCCCATAAAAGAAGATGAACGACAGAATTTGACGTTTTACTGATGTAACGGTACAAATACAAGTTACACAATGGTAACAGTACAGATGACAACAAAGGAAATTGCAGGGAATAACATATGAACTTAAACAACTCCAACCATATTAGGAACACAGTTTCTGTCTAACTCTACTTTCCCACGCAAAGTAGATTTATTATTCCATATTAAGTCCTGACATTATTAATTATCGTTTATTAATTATTGTTTAGATGCTGGTCCGGGAGCAGCTCATCCTGAGGGGAAGAAGGAAACGCTTGCCCTGGATTCTCCTGGTCCGGGATTAACACATCCTCATCCTGAGGCGAAGACAGAAACGCTTGCAGTGTATCCTCCTGGTCCGGGATTATCTCATCCTCATCCTGAAGCCAAGGCATAAATGGTTGCTGATGGTTCTGCTGAGACGGAGTCTGAGGCCAAGGCATAGATAGCTGTTGCTGAATCTGCTGGTACTGAGCCTGATGCCAAGGTGTGGATGGCTGATGGTTCTGCTGAGACGGAGTCTGAGGCCAAGGCATAGATGGCTGCTGTTGAATCTGCTGGTACTGAGCCTGAGGCCAAGGTGTGGATGGCTGCTGCTGTTGAATCTGCTGGTACTGAGCCTGAGGCCAAGGTGTAGATGGCTGCTGGTTCTGCTGATACTGAGCGTGAGGCCCGAGCACAAAGGATTGCTGGTTCTGTGGTCCTGACTGATACAAAGGCATAAAAGCTGGAGGTTGCTGACCTCCAGCGTTTGATGATCCAACTCCATGCTGTTGAGCAACTTGTTGCCTTGAGTTTGTGGCCTTGGAAATTTGTTCCTTTAACTGATCTCTTGGAATCACGTCTTCGAGAAAATCATACAGATCTGTCTTACTAATTGCTGCAGCAAGATCTTTGTTTTGAACTATCCTTCTTCCATCTGCTTCAGTGTTGATCCAAGCCTGTGAAGTCAAATCAAGTATAAACATCTCGCAAGCTTTAGCAAACACAGCTGCAGTCTCCTTCGCTATCATTTTAACATCTTTATCGGCTTTCATTATCCTTTTTATCGGAGAGATTGGGAGGCTATGCGTCTTAAAATCTTCTGGTTTCATTTGTTGCATTTGGTTAGCCCAATATTGCCTAAGCCGTTCTCGTACATATTGCAGATGCTGAGCTTGAGCTTCTTGATTTGCCAGCTGATGCTGATCAGACGAGGAGACAGGTGGAGGTTGCATTGTCGAAATCACTGGAACACTAACGTTGGTAGCTACAGCATCAGGTGTATCAGTAAAGGGGGGTGGAACATTGGCCATTTGATCTGCACTTCCAGAACTTATGTTTTCTTGTTGCGGGATCTCCTCAGATTCATCCATGATTAATCAAGTTCCTTAGTTCTCACTTGTATCTCCTGTCACATCATAAATTATATGAAACTTCAGTACACAATCTCTTTTTTCTTTCAATTATAAATATATCAGACGTTTATTTGTTAAATTGTAAGAAGTGTTGCATAAAATTTGAAAATGTTCTACATAAAAAAGTGAGATGGACGGATCATCAACTTGAAACTTGTTACAAATCGGGCTTTGAAATTGAAAAGAGCTTCACTGGGAAACTTGTTAGCATTCAGGCAGAGTAGTAATAATTAACTCATCACACATTAAGCACAACCACCAAAAAAATTTTTGAAGGTTTTACTACATATCAAAGTATGATCTTCTAAATAACATAGAAATTTAGCAAATATCAGTATTACTACATGACCATGTAAGTGTTTCTCGATCTATAAACATACCTGACAATTTGTGCATAAAGAAACTAGACCATTAAAAGTTATGTATCATCTGAAACTAGACCATGAAAGCTGTATATATTTTTTGAAAGAACAAGGAAGGTATGTGTTTCTTAAATAAAAAATATGGACCCTACATGAAATAACACGCAATATACGTGTAAAATTTAAAAACTTACGTGTCTTGTTCATAATTTAACATGTAATACAGTGTAAAACTTAAAAAACCTACGTGTCTTGTTAAAATTTCATGCAGAAAACTACGTGTCTTCTTCACAATTTAGCATGCAACGGTTATAATGTGTAACTGACATGTTTTTTACATAAATTAAAATAGCTTTCTTTGAATTGATATAAAATACTTGTGTGAATTTGACATCATATAACATATAAATTATAGCTCAATAAATATATTAATTTAATTTGAATTAATACAAATTTACATTTACATTTAGTTTTTTATTATTTTTATCATTATGAATTAGTAAAATACCTAGAAATATAATAAGAATACTCTAATTTTATCTTATATTATTAAATCATTTTTCATCTAATAAAAATTATTGAAAAACTTAATGCAATGTAAACATCTACCAAGACATAATTGATTTTCAAATACATATTCATGTTATTAATATTGATAAAAACAAATTTAGGTAGTATAATTGACTTTAATTTATAAAACAATTTCAATAAATAAGACAAACTTTAAACATTTTCGGACACCAATTTTGGTCCTGGATTTTCGAAAGTTCATCATAAAAATATTTTTTTAATAATGTCATTCAAAAATTTAAGCAGCTATAATAAAATATCACTTATATAATAAAAATTCTAGTATTTTTATGAAAAGACCACTCCCCCATAAAAATAAAATTAAGTTTTGTATAAATATTATATTGACCGGACATTTATATTATCAAGAATTAATCAATTCTTTTAATTTATAAAGAATTTGTAAATAAATACTTTCTAGCGATTAATTCTATAAATATTTTTCATTAATTTTTTATAATTACTTAAATATTATGAGATATAAGAGCATTTAATTTCCTTTTTACAAAGTAAATGTTTGATTCACCAATAATTTTACATGTACTATGTCAAATGACATAGGGATTAGCTACAATGCCTCATGTATTCGAATAAATTCCATAAAAAATATTTTAAATTCTCAAGTCACTTTACCAAATTCAATTCTAGTATATAAATTGATAACTTTAACACGAATTCAAACAATACATGTGTTCCTGCTCAACTTTGTTATACAAAGTAGTTATATTTAGTTTTAGCAAGCAATTGCTAGTCAGGATTAGATTTCATCCCAGTAGGATTCGTTTATTGTTCTTGTTTACACGAGTTCGAAAGCAGGATATTAAAGAAATTGGCTCTGATTATTTCTTTTCATTTCCAACTGTAGTTTGCTATCTATTCAGCTGTGTACGGGACCATATGCATTTCCAAATTGGTCTTATTTTGAGATTATTAGATAACTGTTTAATACCTTTTATCTGATACCTATGTGCTAGGTGTTATAAGAATAAGATTGATCGTATCATGGTCAGGACAAGTGAAATAATATTTTCTCCTTCCCCATTTCTTGTCTCTTATATTTTGTCCTGGTTCTTGAATCTTGATGTGTTAATATCATTTATAACTCAGTTTGACATTGTCTACATGGTTTCAGAGCCTTGAATAACAAAGTCCTTTAATTCTTCTTAGGTCCCTCTAAATCTATCTTTTTTAACACCCTCCTCCAAATCTCTTTTCTTACTCTCAATCTGTTTGTTGTTTGTTGTTTGAGCCTCTTTTCTCCTCTCTACCCTCCTTCATTCTCATCTCTCATTTTTTTATCTCCCTTAATATGGTTGCAAATCGTATCACCTACCAAGACATGGTGAACCCTTTGTTTATACATCTATCAGACAATGCAAGCTCAATCCAAGTGGATAAGCTGCAAGGGAGCCCAAACTATAGGGCGTGGAAACGATCCATGGAGATCAACCTGTCCTCTAAATGAAAACTTGGGTTTGTTAATGGCACAGTACCCTTTCCCACCGACGATCCTTCTAAAGCAGAGTTATGGGATACTTGCAATAACATGGGCATGGCATGGCTCACTGGTAATGTCTTTTCAACCATCAGGTAATCTATTATGTATATGACTTCTGCACAAGATATTTGGTTTAATTTAGAAAAAAGATTTGCTTCGTCCAATGGGTCCAGAAAATACAAGCCGTGTAAAGATCTTTATGCTTTAAGATAGAACACCCAATCCATCACTGAATGTTATACCTCTATGAAAACTATATGGGAGGAATTAGACTCTATGAACATGCTTCCCCATGTTGCAAACCCACAAACTGATGTTATTAAGCTTTTAGAAAATATAAACACACAAAAAGAGGAATCAAGACTATTTCAGTTTCTTAACGGTCTAAATGAGGTGTTTAATACTCAGAGGAGCAATTTATTTATGTGTAACCCACTACCTACTTTTGAAACTGCTTGTGCTACTCTTGAGCAAGAGGAAGCTCCAAGAGCACTGCTCAGCACACACCAACCTTGTGCAGACCTGCTGGCTATGTACAACAAAGTTCAGTCTCAATCTGATAGGTCTCTGCAATGTGTTGTTTGTGGTGGTAAATGTCACACCAAAGATAAATGCCGGCAAGTTATAGGCTTCCCTCTGTGTCACCCTCGAAACCCTAAATTTACACCCTCTAGAGCTAAACCTTTCTCTAACACCAGGTGGACACCTTCAAATAAGTCATACCCTACACCAAAAATGGCTTCCAATGCTCACTTCACAACTGATTATGTATCTAGTTCACCAACTCCTGGACTTCTTTTTACACCTCAGCAGCTTGACCAATTAGTAAGGCTCATGCTCCAACTTCAAACTGGAGCTATGAGAGATACTGAAGCAGATGAAGAAATTGATCATCATTTTTTTGGGATGATCACAAACACTGCAACTATAGGAATTTCTACATAATGGATAATTGATTCAGGGGCATCAGATCATATGACCCCTCATCTTTCGAATCTTATAAATCCCAAGTGCCTTTCTGAAGTATAGAAGATCAATTTGCCTACTGGTGATACTACTGTCCTCACCCTTTCTGGAACTGTGTGTCTTACTCCTGATCTTGTGCTCAAGAAGGTGTTGTGTGTGCCACACTTCAAGTACAACCTTCTCTCTGTGCAAAGGCTAAGCAAGGATGTCAATTGTGAAGTTCAATTCTTCTCCACTCACTGCCATATTGTTGATAACACTACTAAACAGATAAAGGAAATTGGCATGGCTAAGAATGGGTTGTATTACTTGGACACAACAAAGTCTGCTTCTCTCCCTGCATATGCCAACTCTGCAGTCATGAACATCACTACTGGTAAATCTTCCAACTCTTCTCCTATATCTCATCAATTGGCTCTTTGGCATCATAGAGTTGGTCATGCATCACTAGGTAAACTTAAACATATACCTTGTGTTAAGCCATTCACTCTTGAAAAATCTCAAATCTGCATAACTTGCCCTATGTCTAAATTTGCCAAGTTTTCTTTCTCTGAAAGTCATTCTCATGCCTCTATGTCTTTTGAATTGATCCACATTGATTTTTGGTGACCATACAAAGTCCCATATAATGGCAAGTATAGGTTTTTTCTCACTATTATAGATGACTGCACTAGATACACATGGATCTATCTCTTGCAACATAAATTTGACACCCTTGTTAATCTGAAATCTTTCTTATACTATGCTAATAATCACTTCAATAAAATCATCAAATTCTTGAGATCTGAAAATGCTTTAGAATTTGATGATAGTGTTTCCAAACAATTTTTTTCGGATAATGGCATTTTGCACCAAAGTTCTTATTTATACAGGCCCCAGCAAAATGCTAGGGCTGAGAGGAAACACAGACACATCTTTGAAATAGCCAGATCACTGAGGTTTCATGCTGGTCTTCCTCTTAACTTATGGGGAGCTTGTGTGATGACTTTAGTTCACATCATAAACAGACTTCCAACACCTATCCTAAACAACTACACACCCTTTCATAAAGATGCTGCTGCTACTTATATGAGTACAATTCCACCATTTTTCACTCCACCTAATCTAGTTGTAATAGATGATGACTGGATTCCAACTGAAACCACATCACTTATACTACCAGCTTCTCTAGTAACTCTGATGATGATTCAGACACACCTGGTACACCTGATCCTAATACACAAACAACTGCTTCCCTTTCTCCCACACCACCTGTCATCAGAAACTCTACCCGACCTACCAGGCCACCTGCTTGGATGCAAGACTTTGTTCTTCCTAATCAGATCAACTCCATACCCAACCTAGCCACTACTATGGTTGAACCTCAATTCCGTTGCTTTATGGCATCCATTACTAGTACTCATGATCCAACTAACTTCAAAGTAGCTATTCAATATATGCTCACTGGAAAGCTGCAATGAATGCAGAGCTTGATGCCCTTGAATTAAATGATACTTGGGAGTTGACTGCCTTACCTCCAAACAAACATGCCATTGGATGCAAGTGGCTCTTCAAAACCAAGTTTCTGCCAGATGGGAAGGTAGATAAATACAAATCAAGACTTGTGATCCTTGGTAACAAACAACAATATAGGGTGGACTATGCTGAGACTTTTACACCAGTAGTAAAACTCACTATTGTGAGAACATTATTAGTAGTAGCAGCAATGCAGAAGTGGTATACATGTCAAATGGATGTAAGCAATGCATTTCTTTACGGTGAGCTTTCTGATGTCATTTACATGAAGCTGCCACCTGGATACACTCATCTTGGTTGTAGAATAACTGCTGACACAATGCATCAGGTACCTGTTTCTACTCCAACTCTCACTACTAGACATTTGTTAATAGACATCGCCCATTAGACATCAGTTTCTTGTGCCACTGATGTAAAACCGTACTTTCAACATCGCTCCAAATAAAACCAATGTGTATGGATATTCAGACATCACTTTCTAATACAACTTATGTCTAATATATGCTCTAAAAAAACATGCGCCTAACTCTTTCATTCCCCCATCTATTTTAAGTCAAATATGTTTTCCCCATTCACTAAATATTTCCCCCTTACACAAATTTTAGCCCAAATCAACACTCCCCCACTAAAATTAAAAGCATAAAGCTAAAAACTAAAATCAAAATCCAAAAATAAACACAACATCTCTCATTCTCATCCCAACTTTCTCTTCCAAGCCCCTCTCCGACGAACCCAACTTTCTCTCACTCTCCCCCCATCTCTCTCCCCCATCTCTCTCTCTCTCTCTCTCTATCTCTCTCTCTCTTTTTCTCTCTCTCTCTCTGCAATCCTTGGGCTAAGCTTTGTTAGAAATCATACAAATGTAGCAACATCAACACATAAATATATTGAAGAAGAAGAACATTGGACATTCATTAAGCTCAAAGTTGAAGTTCTTGTTTTTATCCTATAGAGAGAAAATGAAGTCTCAATTTACAGTGTTTGAAGATACAGGAAAAATGAGAGCTATTCTCTCTCACAAAACTACTGAACTATATGAGAGCCTACTAACAAACTTTTTTTTGGTGGGAAAGACCGTTATGCCACATCAGCATACACATGGCATACAGTCAACCATTCTTATCTTGACTAACATCCCCCCTCAAGTTAGGAGAAGGAACATCAGTGGAAACTCCTAACTTGGACAGCAAGAATGATAGTTGAGCTGAAGATACAGCCTTAGTAAACAAGTCTGCAGGCTGATTCAAAGTAGACACATGCTGAGGAGAGATAAGACCATGCTTGAGCTTTTGCCAAACAAGATGACAATCAATCTCAATATGCTTTGTGCGCTCATGAAAAACAGGATTTGAAGCAATGTACAAAGCAGATTGATTGTCACAAAACAAAGGCACTGGAGTAATATTAGACACATGAAGTTCAGTGAGCAAGGACACCAACCAAGTAATTTCACAAGTGACATCAGCCATGCTTCTATATTCTGCCTCAGCAGAAGACCGAGAAACAACATGTTGCTTCTTACATTCCAAGAAACCAGTGTATGCCCCAATGTGAGACAGTATCCAGTTAAGGACTAACGTATAACTTGACACCCTCCCCAATCAGCATCACAGAAAGCTTTGAGTACGGGATTAGTGTGAGATTTGTAAAATAAGCCCTGTGAAGTTGTGTGATTAAGATACATAACCAGCTTTAGTGCATTATGCCAGTGAATGGACTGAGGTTTATGTATAAATTGAGCTAGAACATGTACCCCATAGGACAAGTCGGGTCTGGATATGGTAAGATATATTAGTTTACCCACCAGCCTTCTATAGGCTGTAACATCAGACAACAGAGGACTGTCAGATTCATGAAGCAGCTCATGATGTTGTTCTATTGGAACAAGAGAAGTTTTTGACTTGAGCTCAGAAAAGCTTGTCAAAATATCCAACACATACTTGGATTGATTCATGAAGATACCAGCTGAGGTTCTAGTAACTTGAATACCTAGAAAGAAATGTAAGTCACCTAAATCTTTGATCTTGAAATGAGAATTGAGAAATACAGTTACTTGAGATATTAACACAGAGTCATTTCCAGTCATAAGCATGTCATCCACATAGATGAGCAGATACAGAAGTGAGTTTCCTTGTTTGTACACAAACAGACTTGGATCTCCAGAAGTTTGCATAAATCCAAAAGAAAGTAATGCTGCAGAAAGAGCAATAAACCAATGTCTTGGTGCTTGTTTAAGTCCATACAAAGACTAAAACAGTTTACATACCAATTTTTGATTTGGAAATTGTTGTAAGATATGAGTAGGAATGGTATAGCCATCTGGACATGTCATGTATACCTCCTCATCCAAGATGCCATGAAGAAAGGGATTAGTGACATCAAGTTGTGTGATCTTCGAAGAATACATAGCAGCCAAAGCCAATAACACTCTGAATGAAGTCATCTTGGCTACAGGTGCAAAGGTTTCAAAATAATCCATATTTGCTGTTTGAGTGAAACCTTTGGCTACTAACCTAGCTTTAAATATGTCAATCTTGCCATTGGCCAGGTATTTAACTTTGTAGAGCCACTTACAGCCCACAACTTTCTTAGTAGCAGGAAGTGGAACAACCTCCCATGTGTGATTAGCTTCAAGAGCAGCTAACTCCACATTCATGGCCTCACACCACTCAGGTATCCGAACTGCCTGTTTGTAAAACTTAGGTTCAACAATTTGCAGATACTGCTCAGTACTAACAGTAGACACCAAATGTCTTGGAATGTCAACAAAATCCTCAAACTTGGTTGGTAATTTCCTGTGTCTGACAGGCCTGTTAACAGGACAAGGTGGATCACTTGCATCACCTGAAGAAGCTTGAGAAGTAGTAGACTCAGAACTTGAAATTGGAGTATCAGTAGAGCCAAATTCTAACTGGGAATCTTCAGAAGGGACAATCTCAGAATACACATCTGACTGATTAAGAACAGAAGCAGAAAGTGGATCATCATCAATGTACATAGTATGTGCTGGAAACATAGAATGAGGTGTCTGAACTGATATGTTTCTAAATGGAAACACAGTCTCTATAAACTTGACATCTCTGGAAAAAAACATACGCTTGTTTTCTAGATTCAGAATCTAACCTTTCTTTGCAAAAGGATAGCAAAGGAATACGCCCTTGATGGACCTGGTTGCAAATTTATCAGCAGGATGTGGCACAATAGTTGCATAACACAGAGATCCAAACACCTTTAGAGTAGTGTAATCTGGAAGAGTATTAAAAAGCACCTGAAAAGGACTCTTTCCTTGAAGTACCTTTGTTGGAAATTTGTTGATAAGATATGCTGCTGTCAGCACACAATCACCCCATAATGAGATTGGTAGATTAGTATGAAACCTTAATGCTCTTGCACAATCTAACAGATGTCGGTGCTTTCTTTCCACCAAGCCATTTTGTTGTGGTGTATATGCACAACTGGCTTGATGAATAATCCCCAAATTCTGAAGAAAATTGTTAACAGAGGTGTTAAAGAACTCTGTACCATTATCTGTTCAAAACGTTTTTATTGTTGTCTCAAACTGATTCTGAACGAGAGCAACAAATTCTTTCAGAACAGCAAATACAGAGGTCTTGTCTGGTAACAAATAAACCCAAGTACTTCTTGATTTATCTTCAAACAGAGTAAGAAACCATTTACAAGTTCCATGTGTTGGAATCCTATAGGGCCCCCACAAGTCACCATGAACTAGATCAAACAGGTTCTCACTAACATGATTGCTGTCAGGGAAGCTAGTTCGAGACTGTTTTGCAAATTGACAGTTGTCACAAACATCAAGAACTTTACTTGAGAGAGACACTGGTACAATTTGCATAACTTGTAAAGAAGGATGGCCATGTCTGGCATGCCATATATCAATATGTGATATCTGAGCACTAAAATTTGAAGGAACTGCAACAGAAACTGCAGAAGTTGAGTTGACATCAGCATGACATGCATTAATCATATTGTTACATCTTAACCAATGGACTGTTAATGGTGAACTAGAAGCAGGTTTAGCATATGAACCGTCTACAAATCCAAGTTTCAGTTTAGATGAAAGTGCAATACTCATAGACCTTTTCCAGTGATTGTAATTACTTTCAGATAACACAACTGTAACAAGTTGCATTCAAGAATTATCAGATGGATGCAAGTAAAATGGATGATTACAGTCAACTACAGCAGGCATAGATGTAGATCCTATTATAGCAGACGAGTACGAAGCATTCGTCGACATATTTAGCACACAGTTTGCAATTAATCAATAGAAAACTGCTCAATCATCAATATTCTATCACTGTTCTTGAGCAATAACTACTAGATAGCATCAATCCATCAAATCATATAGTAATAATGAGACCTACAGATTGTAGAGATCAATTACAACTCTCAGACACCTTTCATCAAACACCTTTCAGTCTTCAGATGCAGACCTGATGCACACACCTTCGATTCCAGTAATAATCATTTTGAAGACTCAAATCTTTGCGGAAAAAGAGAAAAACATGAGAACTAGCTCTGATACCATGTTAGAAATCATACAACTGCAACAACATCAACACAGAAATATATTGAAGAAGAAGAACACTGCACATTCATTAAGCTCAAAGATGAAGTTGTTGTTTTTATCCTATAGAGAGAAAATGAAGTCTCAATTTACAGTGTTTGAAGAAGCTATTCTCTCTCACAAAACTACTGAACTATATGAGAGCCTACTAACAAACTTTTTTGGCGGGAAAGACTGTTATGCCACATCAGCATACACATGGCATACAGTCAACCATTCTTATCTTGACTAACAAGCTTTAAATTCAACTGAAGTTATTTGAAGCTCAATTGAATTTCGAAACTCAATTGAATCTCGGAGCTCTCAACTCCGACGCTTTGTTTGACTTGAAGTGGGTAATGCTTTGTTTAAAGTGAATTGAGTAAGAATGTAAACCCTAATTATCTTTGAATCCCGATTGAGGATTTTTTGACTTATTTTTTTCTTACTTTTGATACAGGTAGTAGACGAATAAAGATTCGTTTGCTCGAAAGCTCCAACTGGTAATTATTTTATTGTTAATTTTAATTTATTTGTATAGATTTTGTTTATTAAAGTGTTATTTATTTTTAAAATTTATATGAATCTGCTTGATTGTATAAATTAGGTATTATATGTATAGGTAATGTTAGAATCCAGAACTAAACTTCTTATTATTGTTGAGTAGGCAGTGTGATACTAGTATTTAAACTACCCTATAGGCAGTGTGATACTAGTCCCTATAGGCAACAAATGGACTTTACAACATCAAAAAAGAGTATATGACCTTCAAACCTTTCTTATTTTTACCCATGTCTAGGTTTAACTGAATAGTTATTAGTTGTTGAATAATATAAGATTCAGTTGCGGTATTACTATAACTAGTATAATAACCCGTGCGAGGGGGTCATTTTCTAAATTTTTTTTATGCATCATCTAATTATAATGTTCTTAATTATTTTATTATTTGTAAATGTTGTACAATGTCTAATGTATATCAAATACAAGTTGATTGTTTATCAATGCGTATTATTTTCATAAAAGACAATACCAAATTACACAACATTTCAAATATAACTCATTAAATAATATATATATATATTCTTGTTTGTGTTGTATAATTTGTATTTAATGAATGAATATAAATAGGGTAGTCAGTGTACGTTTAAAACGAAACGATTATACTTAATCTGTAGAATGTCGTTAGTATGTTTACAAATAAAAAGTTAAAAAATAACATTTATGTTGAATACAGAGTTACCAAAAATTTTGAATTTTATTTAAATAAACTATGTCTACTGGTCGATATTATTACTGAGTTCACTACTAAATTACAATTAACTTACTCAATTTAAAAAAATAAAAAATGTGCCCAAAGGGTTGGCTCAGTTGGTTAAAGAGGGATAACTATTCTCTTGGTCACAGGTTCGAATCCCACGGAAGGATAATTTATTATTATGCCTCCTGAGTCAGAGCCTGTCTCTTAAATGCGGTTTACCTTGGTTAAGGGTAGCGGCTGCGGGTTACCTATGATAAAAAAATGCATAATTGAAGTCAGGATGACTTACAATCATAATATATAATAATGTAAAATTTACATTATTGTTAATATAAAAGTTGATTTTAATGAAAAGGGTTAGTTTTTGAAATTCAACGTATGTATGCATAGAAAAATGTTAGTTTTTTAAGGCGTTGTTTACAACAATCTTAGATTTAACTACTATTTGCAGGGAGAGAGGAAATATTCAACTTCTTCAGGCATCTTAAGTCTTACAGGGAGTGCACGAGGAGAAATTATTTGTGTAACTTTACATTATATTGTTGTTTTAAAATCACAAAGCTGGGTGATGTTGGACATCATATTTCTCTTCGTGAATTGCTCCATCGTTTGACTAAATTATGTTCTAATAAATACTTTTATCTTAATACTTCTTTTTCTTATATTCTTTATATTAGTTTTACAGATTTGTTCTTAGTGATTGGATATCACTGGTTGTCAGATAAAGCTTAAGCTCAAGCCTAAGGACCATAGGAATATAAATTATTTGTGTAATTATTGGCATCA
This sequence comes from Apium graveolens, assembly GCF_009905375.1. Lineage (NCBI taxonomy): Eukaryota > Viridiplantae > Streptophyta > Magnoliopsida > Apiales > Apiaceae > Apium > Apium graveolens. Next base: position 238,816,514 of record NC_133656.1, read on the forward strand.
GGATACCTTTTTTTCTTGTGTAATTATTTGTGATATCTGTACTAAATAAATTATGTATTTTATGTACTGGAGTTTGATTTGTTTTTCCTCTATTTTTTGTATCGTTGTTAAGTACCTTTTTAGTTTTAGTAGCATAATTTTTTAACTAATGTTTTCTATTTCCGTTAAATGTTCACGGTGGTCCAGCAAGATTCGAAAATCCTACGATAGCAAGGATCTTGATGTTTGTACGGAGACTCTTGGCTATATACATCGAAGCTTCCGGCAGACCTGTTGCATATTTTGCAGCTTACCAGACTCTGACTATATATGACTACATATGCTGTAATAAAGCTCTATGGAAGTACTTCACATAAAAATATTCTTGTCACATCTGCTTAGGAGGTGTTGGTCTTTTTCTAGGAGGTGTTGGTCTTTTTGTAGTGTTCCGTAAAATGTTTAGTTTTGACTTTGTTTTATAATTTTACTATCTAGTTTAGATATGATGAGTATAGTTGGCCAATTGGATGGATTAGATAATGTACGTAGATAGTCTCTATATTTGACAACTTAAGGAGTTTGTTGGATTGCTGGAGGTTTGATAATGATAAAAAAAATTACGATTTCGATTTAGTCTTGTCTTTATTTTTTTGATAGATTTTTATTTTGGAATATGTTTTAAATTTAGCATTTGGTATTTTTTGGTGCATTTAATACAATTAGGAGAGGATAATGTATAGTCAATAGACATCAGTTGAGATATAAATTTTCCGAAAACTGATGTTACTGGTCCCAAATATATCAGATCTAGTTAAGGAACCGATGTCTAATCAAACCTCTAACATCGGTTTTCATTTACAGGCGATGTAAAAATGTAATTTTGACATCAGATTAATGTTTAAAAATGATGTTAATGCTAATTTTTATCTTGTAAATTAAATGTCACAGTTTATAATTAGATCATATTAAAGCTATATAGAAAATGTTTTAATGTAGTTTTTGTTAACAAATAGAGAATAGACATCGGGTTTCTATTTGGAACCGATGTTAAAGCTGTTACCAGACATCAGTCCACAACCAATGTCATATGGGGGTACCTTTCTCTACACCCGCATAGACATTGGTCAGGAAAACCTTTAACATCGGTTTTTAGCCGATGTCTATTGAAGGTTTTCTAGTAGTGTCTTGTCTGCAAGTTAAAAAAATCCTTATATGGCCTTAAGCAAGCACCAAGATTGTGGTTTGGAAAATTATCCTCTACACTGCTCAATAAGGGATATAATCAGTCCAACCATGATCATAGTCTGTTTTTTATTCATTCTGCAAGCACTATCACTGTGATTCTTGTATATGTGGATGATCTCCTCATTTGTGGCAACAGTATGGACACTATCTCTAAGCTCAAAACCATGTTAGCTCAGAACTTTCATATGAAAGACTTGGGGGATCTCAGGTATTTTCTTGGCATTGAGATCTCAAGGACTGCAGATGGTATATTCTAGTGTCAAAAAAAGTATACTAATGATATCATTGCTGAGTTTGGTATGACTGGAAAAAAACCTTTGCAACTCCCGATGGATATTAATATGAAATTGACACCTGCAAAGGGGGACATGCTTACTGATCCTACTGTTTATCAAAGGCTTCTAGGCAAGCTTCTCTATCTGACCATTACCAGGCCAGACATTACCTTCTCAGTTCAACTCCTATCTCAGTACATGCACCAGCCTACTACTACTCATCTTCAAGCTGCAAAGAGACTCCTTAGATATCTAATTGGTACACCATCTCAAGGGATTCTGCTAGCCTCTAGCTCTTCTGCTCAATTAACTGCATATTGTGATAGTGATTGGGCAAGTTGTCCTGTCACTAGGAGATCTACTTCTGGATATTGCATTTTTTTAGGTTAGTCACCAGTCTCATGGAAGCTGAATACAGGTCTATGGCATTGACCACCTGTGAAGCCAAGTGGCTCTCTTCTCTTTTAAAAGACCTTGGATTACACATCTTCCACCAATTGTGCTCAAATGTGACAATAAAGATGCTCTTGCAATAGCAGCTAATACAATAAATCATGAAAAAACAAAACATGTGGACATTAATTGCCACTATGTCAGGGAGTAATCGAAGGAAGGAATGATCACAACTGCATACACACCATCTGGTGATCAAGTAGCAGATATCCTCACTAAAATTCTTCCCGTAAAAGCTCACCTTCACCATGGTGGCAAGCTGTGATACACTCTGCAGAATGCGTCCTCAGCTTGAGGGGGAGTATTGAAGAAATTGGCTCTTATTATTTCTTTTCATATGCAACTGTAGTTTGCTATTTATTCAGCAGTGTAGGGGACCATATGCATTTCTAGATTTGTCTTATTTTGAAGTTGTTAGATAACTATTTAATACCTTTTGTCTGATACCTATGTGCGAGGTGTTATAAGGATAAGATTGATCATATCATGGTCAGGACAAGTGAAATAATATTTTCTCCTTCCCTATTCCTTGTCTCTCATATTTTCTCCTGGTTCTTGAATCTTGATGTGTTAATATCATCTATAACTCAGTTTGACATTGTCTACACACGAGGCTTGAAAAATACAATGAGAAGAGTTTTAACTATTTTTACTACATTCTCTCTTCTATTTTTACCACATTCTTCAGCTGCACTAGGTAATATAGTGTTTATTGTCCTACATTTCATTCACATTCTCGCTTGTCCACTAAATGTAATCCTAGACCTTTTAGGGTTTAGAGTGATCGATTTCTTGAGATGGTATGAGAGCTCAGACTGGCGGGAAAATTATTATCGACGGTCTCTGCAAAACTTTAAATAGTATTAGGGCTGTTAAGTTATGTAGAAATATGGAGAAGAAAGGTTGTAAACCTGATACGGTAACTTATAACATGGTTATTGATTCTTTGTGCAAAGACGGCCTAGTTGATCATGCTTTAGTCGATCAAGCTTTAGGCCTCATATACCAAATGTTAGAACCTATAACCTATAACCTGTTAATACAAGATGTTTGTAACTTGAGTCGATGGGAGGATGATACTGAGTGATTATTAAGTGAGATAGTAATTAGGAAAATCTCGCTGATATTTATACCTACAGTATATTGGTTGATACATACTGCAAAGTGCAGATGCCAAATGATGCAGAGCAGGTGGTTGAAATAAAAACAATGATTCGGATAGGTGTATTTCCTGATGTTGTGACCTACAATTTACTGATGGATGGATTTTGTTCAATTTACTGGATAGCGCCAAATTGTTATACCTTCATCTTTTTAATGAATGGCTATTGTAAGAGTCAGAAGGTAGACAAAGCTATCGAGCTCTTTCAAAAAATGCCTGCAGCAGGTCTGAAACCTGAAGTACATACTACAACACCCTTATACATGGTATATTTCGGTATAATTCATGATATTCAAATTTATACTATCCTCATTGATGGTCTCTGCAAGAATAAAAAGCTTGACAAGGCCAGAAATATTTTTGATGAACAAAAAGGTGTGCAGCCCGATGTTGTAATACACAATGTACTGATCAGAGGACTTTGTGAGGAAGGGTTTTATGAGGAAGCAAATGAATTATTTTGAAAATGGAAGTTAGCAGTTGTTTGCTAGACGATGTGACTTACAACACAATCATCCGTGGCAGTCTTATTTGTCAATAAGAAATATAAAGAAGCACTTGTACAGATAGAGAACATGCGAGCTCACCATTCAGCAGATGCACCTATTTTCTATAGAAGAGCAGGATCCATCTGTTCTTGCTTCCTGTAAATGGTTTTTGCAATAGATACCGAATTTTATGGTTAATTTTTCTATGTTATACATAGTCATTTTCCAACTTTCTTGAGGAATCTGTAAAATGTGGTCTGGTTGTTGTCGAAGTGATTGTCCTTACCTTCTTACATTAGATCAAAAAGCTTTACTCATCTGAATACAGTCTTGGAGAGATTTGGCCAAGTCATTGCAAAGATTTGTCCTGACTAAGATAAACAGATTCTGCTGATAGACGAAGTCATTTTTTCCGGAAAAAGAGCAGTCAGATGACTAAACCTAAAAAATCGATAGGGTTAAATATCAAATTGGTCACTGAAGTGAAAGTGATATATCAATTCCTTCACTGATCTTAACGGGGTATCATTTTGATCACTAAAGTCGTATAATTATCAAATAGATAACTCCAAAAATGTGACGAAAAAATAAATATTATCTTTTGTTAAGTTCTACACATTTTTCTTTAACGCTACTATAATCAAATGAAAAGTTATGAACTCTAGTATTTTAGATAATATATCTAGATTTTAAAACTTTTATTTACTATTTATTTTTAATTAAGTAAGATAAAATAACTATAAAAATTTAAAATAAATAGTAAATAATTTTTTTAAAATCTAGATATATTATCTAAAATACTAGAGTTCACAACTTTTCATTTGGTTATAGTAGCGTTGAAGAAAAATGTGTAGAACATAACAGATGATAATATTTACTTTATAATCGCATTTTTAGAGTTATCTATTTGATATTTATGTGACTTTAGTGATCAAAATGATACCCCGTTAAGATTAGTGAAGAAAGTGATATATGGCCTTCACTTCAGTGACTACTTTGATATTTAACCCAAAATGGATAGAATAACTAACATTGAGTTATTCCATGCCTGTGATCGTCTTGGAGGTACTAACATATGATTTTGTAATTAGATGCAGTTGTCATCAAGTGTCTACTTGCTATCTACTACCTCAGAAACAGTCCTTTCATATGAAATAAGGGTAATGCTGCGTTCATCGGGTCCCTTGCTGGACCTAATGATGAGGACGCTAAATGCACTGGGTATCCTTGTAATGGCATGCCTTTTCACCATTAAGTTATTGGATCCGAAATTCTGAAAAGTTTGATGTCCCTTCCATTGTGCTTTTAGAATGTATATATATTTTTTTGACAATCACGGCTTATAACCTTATAAATGAGTATCTGTTCTCAAAAAATTTCGGGGTGAACGAGGATCTAACCCAGGATCTAGGACGACAGAGGATAAACTCATAACCACTTGAGATGTCCAACCGTGCTCTCCGAATGTATATTTCCAATGACATGCAAGTATACCTTCCAATATCTATTAATGATATCAGATTACATGAATTATGCTTGATATCAGCCCCAGTAAGTTCACTAGGTTTAAGGTTTCCAACTTGAACGGGCGATCAAAATTATTTTAAACTTCTTTTTGGTACACAAACAACTGATTTATGCTCTAGAATATGAAAGTACACATATAGTGTTCAAAATAATTTTTTAAAAATAATTTCAGTTTTGTAAAATATTATCCCATAAAAGAAGATGAACGACAGAATTTGACGTTTTACTGATGTAACGGTACGATGGTAACAGTACAGATAACAACAAAGGAAATTGCAGGGAATAACATATGAACTTAAACAACTCCAACCATATTAGGAACACAGTTTCTGTCTAACTCTACTTTCCCACGCAAAGTAGATTTATTATTCCATATTAAGTCCTGACATTATTAATTATCGTTTATTAATTATTGTTTAGATGCTGGTCCGGGAGCAGCTCATCCTGAGGGGAAGAAGGAAACGCTTGCCCTGGATTCTCCTGGTCCGGGATTAACACATCCTCATCCTGAGGCGAAGACAGAAACGCTTGCAGTGTATCCTCCTGGTCCGGGATTATCTCATCCTCATCCTGAAGCCAAGGCATAAATGGTTGCTGATGGTTCTGCTGAGACGGAGTCTGAGGCCAAGGCATAGATAGCTGTTGCTGAATCTGCTGGTACTGAGCCTGATGCCAAGGTGTGGATGGCTGATGGTTCTGCTGAGACGGAGTCTGAGGCCAAGGCATAGATGGCTGCTGTTGAATCTGCTGGTACTGAGCCTGAGGCCAAGGTGTGGATGGCTGCTGCTGTTGAATCTGCTGGTACTGAGCCTGAGGCCAAGGTGTAGATGGCTGCTGGTTCTGCTGATACTGAGCGTGAGGCCCGAGCACAAAGGATTGCTGGTTCTGTGGTCCTGACTGATACAAAGGCATAAAAGCTGGAGGTTGCTGACCTCCAGCGTTTGATGATCCAACTCCATGCTGTTGAGCAACTTGTTGCCTTGAGTTTGTGGCTTTGGAAATTTGTTCCTTTAACTGATCTCTTGGAATCACGTCTTCGAGAAAATCATACAGATCTGTCTTACTAATTGCTGCAGCAAGATCTTTGTTTTGAACTATCCTTCTTCCATCTGCTTCAGTGTTGATCCAAGCCTGTGAAGTCAAATCAAGTATAAACATCTCGCAAGCTTTAGCAAACACAGCTGCAGTCTCCTTCGCTATCATTTTAACATCTTTATCGGCTTTCATTATCCTTTTTATCGGAGAGATTGGGAGGCTATGCGTCTTAAAATCTTCTGGTTTCATTTCTTGCATTTGGTTAGCCCAATATTGCCTAAGCCGTTCTCGTACATATTGTAGATGCTGAGCTTGAGCTTCTTGATTTGCCAGCTGATGCTGATCAGACGAGGAGACAGGTGGAGGTTGCATTGTCGAAATCACTGGAACACTAACGTTGGTAGCTACAGCATCAGGTGTATCAGTAAAGGGAGGTGGAACATTGGCCATTTGATCTGCACTTCCAGTACTTATGTTTTCTTGTTGCGGGATCTCCTCAGATTCATCCATGATTAATCAAGTTCCTAAGTTCTCACTTGTATCTCCTGTCACATTATAAATTATATGAAACTTCAGTACACAATCTCTTTTTTCTTTCAATTATAAATATATCAGACGTTTATTTGTTAAATTGTAAGAAGTGTTGCATAAAATTTGAAAATGTTCTACATAAAAAAGTGAGATGGACGGATCATCAACTTGAAACTTGTTACAAATCGGGCTTTGAAATTGAAAAGAGCTTCACTGGGAAACTTGTTAGCATTCAGGCAGAGTATGAATAATTAACTCATCACACATTAAGCACAACCACCAAAAAAATTTTTGAAGGTTTTACTACATATCAAAGTATGATCTTCTAAATAACATAGAAATTTAGCAAATATCAGTATTACTACATGACCATGTAAGTGTTTCTCGATCTATAAACATACCTGACAATTTGTGCATAAAGAAACTAGACCATTAAAAGTTACTTATCATCTGAAACTAGACCATGAAAGCTGTATATATTTTTTGAAAGAACAAGGAAGGTATGTGTTTCTTAAATAAAAAATATGGACCCTACATGAAATAACACGTAATATGCGTGTAAAATTTAAAAACTTACGTGTCTTGTTCATAATTTAACATGTAATACAGTGTAAAACTTAAAAAACCTACGTGTCTTCTTAAAATTTCATGCAGAAAACTACGTGTCTTCTTCACAATTTAGCATGCAACGGTTATAATGTGTAACTGACATGTTTTTTACATAAATTAAAATAGCTTTCTTTGAATTGATATAAAATACTTGTGTGAATTTGACATCATATAACATATAAATTATAGCTCAATAAATATATTAAATTAATTTGAATTAATACAAATTTACATTTACATTTAGTTTTTTATTATTTTTATCATTATAGAATTAGTAAAATACCTAGAAATATAATAAGAATACTCTAATTTTATCTTATATTATTAAATCATTTTTCGTCTAATAAAAATTATTGAAAAACTTAATGCAATGTAAACATATACCAAGACAGAATTGATTTTCAAATACATATTCATGTTATTAATATTGATAAAAACAAATTTAGGTAGTATAATTGACTTTAATTTATAAAACAATTTCAATAAATAAGACAAACTTTAAACATTTCCGGACACCAATTTTGGTCCTGGATTTTCGAAAGTTCATCATAAAAATATTTTTTTAATAATGTCATTCAAAAATTTAAGCGGCTATAATAAAATATCACTTATATGATAAAAATTCTAGCATTTTTATGAAAAGACCACTCCCCCGTAAAAATAAAATTAAGTTTTGTATAAATATTATTTTGACCGGACATTTATATTATCAAGAATTAATCAATTCTTTTAATTTATAAAGAATTTGTAAATAAATACTTTCTAGCGATTAATTCTATAAATATTTTCATTAATTTTTTATAATTACTTAAATATTACGAGATATAAGAGCATTTAATTTCCTTTTTACAAAGTAAATGTTTGATTCACCAATAATTTTACATGTACTATGTCAAATGACATAGGGATTAGCTACAATGCCTCATGTATTCGAATAAATTCCATAAAAAATATTTTAAATTCTCAAGTCACTGTACCAAATTCAATTCTAGTTTATAAATTGATATCTTTAACACGAATTCAAACAATACATGTGTTCCTGCTCAACTTTGTTATACAAAGTAGTTATATTTAGTTTTAGCAAGCAATTGCTAGTCAGGATTAGATTTCATCCCAGTAGGATTCGTTTATTGTTCTTGTTTACACGAGTTCGAAAGCAGGATATTAAATAAATTGGCTCTGATTATTTCTTTTCATTTCCAACTGTAGTTTGCTATCTATTCAGCTGTGTACGGGACCATATGCATTTCCAAATTGGTCTTATTTTGAGATTATTAGATAACTGTTTAATACCTTTTATCTGATACCTATGTGCTAGGTGTTATAAGAATAAGATTGATCATATCATGGTCAGGACAAGTGAAATAATATTTTCTCCTTCCCCATTTCTTGTCTCTTATATTTTGTCCTGGTTCTTGAATCTTGATGTGTTAATATCATTTATAACTCAGTTTGACATTGTCTACATGGTTTCAGAGCCTTGAATAACAAAGTCCTTTAATTCTTCTTAGATCCCTCTAAATCTATCTTTTTTAACACCCTCCTCCAAATCTCTTTTCTTACTCTCAATCTGTTTGTTGTTTGTTGTCTGAGCCTCTTTTCTCCTCTCCACCCTCCTTCATTCTGATCTCTCATTTTTTTTATCTCCCTTAATATGGTTGCAAATCGTATCACCTACCAAGACATGGTGAACCCTTTGTTTATACATCTATCAGACAATGCAAGCTCAATCCAAGTGGATAAGCTGCAAGGGAGCCCAAACTATAGGGCGTGGAAACGATCCATGGAGATCAACCTGTCCTCTAAATGAAAACTTGGGTTTGTTAATGGCGCAGTACCCTTTCCCACCGATGATCCTTCTAAGGCAGAGTTATGGGATACTTGCAATAACATGGTCATGGCATGGCTCACTGGTAATGTCTTTTCAACCATGAGGCAATCTATTATGTATACGACTTCTGCACAAGATATTTGGATTAATTTAGAAAAAAGATTTGCTTTGTCCAATGGGTCCAGAAAATACAAGCCGTGTAAAGATCTTTATGCTTTAAGATAGAACACCCAGTCCATCACTGAATGTTATACCTCTATGAAAACTATATGGGAGGAATTAGACTCTATGAACATGCTTCCCCATGTTGCAAACCCACAAACTGATGTTATTAAGCTTTTAGAAAATATAAACACACAAAAAGAGGAATCAAGACTATTTCAGTTTCTTAACGGTCTAAATGAGGTGTTTAATACTCAGAGGAGCAATTTACTTATGTGTAACCCACTACCTACTGTTGAAACTGCTTGTGCTACTCTTGAGCAAGAGGAAGCTCAAAGAGCACTGCTCAACACACACCAACCTTCTACAGACCTGCTGGCTATGTACAACAAAGTTCAGTCTCAATTTGATAGGTCTCTGCAATGTGTTGTTTATGGTGGTAAATGTCACACCAAAGATAAATGCTGGCAAGGTATAGGCTTCCCTCTGTGTCACCCTCGAAACCCTAAATTTACACCCTCTAGAGCTAAACCTTTCTCTAACACCAGGTGGACACCTTCAAATAAGTCATACCCTACACCAAAAATGGCTTTCAATGCTCACTTCACAACTGATTATGTATCTAGTTCACCAACTCCTGGACTTCTTTTTACACCTCAGCAGCTTGACCAATTAGTAAGGCTCATGCTCCAACTTCAAACTGGAGCTATGAGAGATACTGAAGCAGATGAAGAAATTGATCATCATTTTTTTGGGATGATCACAAACACTGCAACTATAGGAATTTCTACATAATGGATAATTGATTCAGGGGCATCAGATCATATGACCCCTCATCTTTCGAATCTTATAAATCCCAAGTGCCTTTCTGAAGTACAGAAGATCAATTTGCCTACTGGTGATACTACTGTCCTCACCCATTCTGGAACTGTGTGTCTTACTCCTGATCTTGTGCTCAAGAAGGTGTTGTTTGTGCCACACTTCAAGTACAACCTTCTCTCTGTGTAAAGGCTAAGCAATGATATCAATTGTGAAGCTTAATTATTCTCCACTCACTTCCATATTGTTGATAACACTACTAAGCAGATAAAGGCAATTGACATGACTAAGAATGGGTTGTATTACTTGGACACAACAAAGTCTGCTTCTCTCCCTGCATATGCCAACTCTGCAGTCATGAACATCACTACTGGTACATCTTCCAACTCTTCTCATGTATCTCATCAGTTGGCTCTTTGGCATCATAGAGTTGGTCATGCATAACTAGGTAAACTTAAACATATACCTTGTGTTAAGCCATTCACTCTTGAAAAATCTCAAATCTGCATAACTTGCCCTATGTCTAAATTTGCCAAGTTTCCTTTCTCTGAAAGTCATTCTCATGCCTCTATGTCTTTTGAATTGATCCATAATGATTTTTGGTGACCATACAAAGTCCCATATAATAGCAAGTATATGTTTTTTCTCACTATTATAGATGACTGCACTAGATACACATGGATCTATCTCTTGCAACATAAATTTGACACCCTTGTTAATCTGAAATCTTTCTTATACTATGCTAAGAATCACTTCAATAAAATCATCAAATTCTTGAGATCTAACAATGCTCTAGAATTTGATGATAGTGTTTCCAAACAATTTTTTTCGGATAATGGCATTTTGCACCAAATTTCTGGTTTATATAGGCCTCAGCAAAATGCTAGGGCTGAGAGGAAACACAGACACATCCTTGAAATAGCAAGATCACTGAGGTTTCATGCTGGTCTTCCTTTTAACTTATGGGGAGCTTGTGTGATGACTTCAGTTCACATCATAAACAGACTTCCAACACCTATCCTAACAACTACACACCCTATGAGAAACTTCATGAAGAAACACCTACCTATAATTATATGAAGAAACAGACTTCCCAATGAAAAATTTTCTCACAGGGGTGTACCATGTGTCTTCATTGGATACCCACCTCTAAAAAAGGGTTACAAGCTCTTAAATCTTCTTACAAACACTGAATTTATCTCAAAGGATGTTATTTTTCAAGAAAACATCTTTCCCTTTCATAAAGATGCTGCTGCTACTTATATGAGTACAATTCCACCATCTTTCGCTCCACCTAATCTAGTTGTAATAGATGATGACTGGATTCCAACTAAAACCACATCACTTATACTACCAGCTTCTCTAGTGACTCTGATGATGATTCAGACACACCTGGTACACCTGATCCTAATACACAAATAACTGCTTCCCTTTCTCCCACTCAACCTGTCATCAGAAAATCTACCCGACCTACCAGGCCACCTGCTTGGATGCAAGACTTTGTTCTTCCTAATCATATCAACTCCATACCCAACCTAGCCACTACTATGGTTGAACCTCAATTCCATTGCTTTATGGCATCCATTACTAGTACTCATGATCCAACTAACTTCAAAGTAGCTATTCAATATGCTCACTGGAGAGCTGCAATGAATGCAGAGCTTGATGCCCTTGAATTAAATGATACTTGGGAGTTGACTGCCTTACCTCCAAACAAACATGCCATTGGATGCAAGTGTCTCTTCAAAACCAAGTTTCTGCCAGATGGGAAGGTAGATAAATACAAATCAAGACTTGTGATCCTTGGTAACAAACAACAATATGGGGTGGACTATGCTGAGACTTTTACACCAGTAGTAAAACTCACTATTGTGAGAACATTATTAGTAGTAGCAGCAATGCAGAAGTGGTATACATGTCAAATGGATGTAAGCAATGCATTTCTTTACGGTGAGCTTTCTGATGTCATTTACATGAAGCTGCCACCTGGATACACTCATCTTAGTTGTAGAATAACTGCTGACATGTAATATTCGGGATATATCGTGTAATTATTTTTGCTATTAAATAATTATTATGTGTGTTCAGTATCTATTCTGTGAGTTAATTGTTAAGTGTTATCTGTACTTGGATATTCAAAAATAATATTAATTGAGTATTTTAATTTTTATATGTCCAAAATAAAATATAAATAATTGTCATATCTTCCTAATTATTTTTATGTTAATTTATGGATTTATAAGAATCATATGAAATTTCTAAAATCTTTTTTCAGGTAATTAAAATCTATTTTTAAAAACGGGAACCAACCGACGTCACCCGTTGTTACGTTTTTGGAACCCGAAACTCTTCCGAGAACTCCTTCCTAACCTAATTGTAATATTCCGAGCATATTCCATGTTTCGACTTTTTCGATCCGGTGTACGGTTTGGTCTGCGCGGGTCCCGGCGCAACGTTTTCGATACAATATTCATTTCGGTAAATCAATAAATCCCGTATTTTCGATAAACAAGAGCTTTTTATTAAACTATCCCAATTATCACTTCGTAGTACGTGTAAATAGGCGCTGAGACCAAGACCGCAGTACAAATTGTACTGATTTGGATAATTATCCCGAAAACCGATACCGTTTGGATCAGTTTTTATAAATAAACGTACCATTTTATATCTGAAATGATCCAACGGGATACTAATTTTCCGTAAATATAAATAGCCTTTTACCGTATTTTATTTCGTATCAAAATCATTTGCAGACAGATAAATATATAATTTTACAGAGAAAAATCCAATATTCATAACCTGTTTCAAGAATCAAACCAACTTTTGAAGGTGTTATTGATCTTTGTTTGAAAAGCTCGAGTACTGGATTTGAAGGTCTTGAGAAGCTCTATCAGAATCTGTAACCCATACACCTGCAGAATCAAAGGTTTAATTTCTGAAAATTTATTTATTTTCGAATTATTTTTATGAAAAATATGAATTTTTGTTCGGATGATTGTTTGTATGATTTGATGATTGCATGTTGTAGAGCTTGTTTTCCTGATGATTTGGGTATATTATACGTCTGATTTGTAGTTCAATAACATGTTCAAATTTGAGTTTGATTTTCGAATTTTAAAATTAGGGTTTATAACCCGTATGAATGTTTTCAATTGAAATTTGGGGGTTTTTGATTCAGGGGTTATTAGCTGTTGATTTATAGTGGGTTGTGTTCCTTATGAAATTTGCAATCGATTGGTATATAGCTCGTTAACAGAGGATTAGTGAATCGAAGGGAGTTGTATTTTGAAGTTTTCCGATGTTCGCTGGAAACCGGCGATGTTCTTGGCCAATTTCCGGCCAAGTCTGGGGTTATTGATGAATTTTGATTTCAGATATAGATTCCTGGTGTTGTATAGTATTGATCTGGAGCTTGTGGTGGCGGGAGGATGCCGGAGTCGAGTTCTCCGGCCACCCCCGACATTTTCCGGCGACTGGACTGTAAAATTTGCAGTTTGGTCCCTGAACTTTTGGGGACGATACAGTTAGGTCCCTAAAGTTTCCAGACTTTGCAAAAATTGGATTCCTGCTTTAAAAATGTTAAAAAATCATATTTCCTATTTATTTTTAATATAAAAATTTATTTTTAATTTCTGAAAATTCTAAAAATTATTATTTTAATTCCAAAAATTATTTTTAATTCACAAATAAATCTGAATTAATTAGTTAATTAATTTTAGTTAATTTTTAATTGATTAATTGGTCAATTAATTCGAAAATTAATTGATTAATTGATTTAATTAATTATTAATTGATTTTAATTAATTATTTAATTAGATTTAATTATTTAAAAATGATTTAAAAATTCCGAAAAAATAGTTTCGAACTTTAAAATATTTTTTTAAATTATTTCCAAGGCTCGATAATTATTCTAAAACTATTTCGAAGCCAGAATTGGCCAACCGAACCCTGTTTATTAACCCAAAATTGATCCAACGACCCGTTTTAATTCCGAAAAATGTTTTAAAAATCATTTTAAATACCAGAAAGCCTATTTATGACCCGAAATGTCTTTATAAATGATATGTCATTGATTATGTGACGTATTATGTGTTATATGTGATATGTTGGTTGACTGTCGGTTTATATATTCGATGTTCACTGATTATTGCGTAACTTTCAATCCGTTAATCGGATTTGGGTAAAACGAAGGGTAGATAGAGGTATGTGTTGAATAGAATTCTATGAGTCGATTATTGATAGATGCTTATGATATGTGAGCAGAAGAGGCAAGACGTAGGAAAGGGAAACAGATAGTTGAGAAGTAAGACGGTTGTGATTGGAAGCGAGTGCAGTGTAGTAAGCTAATACCAGGCAAGTATTCTGATCTTTCTCGAGATATTGTAGTACTTGATAGTCTTGTTGATATTGCAAGTGCTTTGAAGCACTGAAACCCAAACCCTGATTCCAGTTATTGTTCTTGAGCCATGAACCTTATTCTTTCTAGACCATTGATTGTTGTGTACCCAAACACGAATCTCAAGCATACGATACTACTCTACAAATACATACAAACAAAATCCCAAACACTGAACTGAATTACTTGTATACTCAATCATGGCATCCTATGCTTTGAAAGCCCAAATCTTTGAAACCCTGAAATATTGATTCCCTTGTTATCCAATTCTTTCATTACCCAGCATCCAAGCTTTTAAATTGCCTTATTGATCCTTACAAGGATTGAAACCCTTTCATTATTAAACACTTATTGTTGTTATTGATTCTGGTTATTGTTTATTATTGCATATTCTGTTATTATGTTAGAATTGGATTGTTTTTATAAAATTGTGGACCAGATTCGTGGTCCGACCATATTAATGGTCAAGTTAGGCCAATGTGTGCCTTGGATCCAGTAGTTAGAGCAATGCTGTGTGCCTTGCTCGGGGTTAGTGCGTGACTGATCAGCAGCCTAACCTTGGTTTTTAAATTTAAAGTATAATATCCAATTCTAAATCATAATCCATTGTTCACTTGATATCATAATCATATTCACCTGATGATCAGTATTCTCAGTTTTGTCATTGTGACTTGCTGAGCTAGTTAGCTCATTTGTACAATGTTGTGTATATTCTTTTCAGTTAAAAAGGAACCAATTGGTAATGAGGATCCCCAGTCCAGCGCGAGAGCTAGGGGTTCAGGTTGAGGAAGCTGAGCTAGTAGGCTTCTTTTGGCATAATTTAAGTTTGTAAAAGTTGTAATAAAGTTTAATACTCAGTTTGAGTTTGAATGATTGGGATTTGAACGGTTTGTAATATATTAGTGTGTTTGGCTTGTGTGCATACTTTAACCTGTTGCGGTCCGTGGTGGTTGGTAAGTAGGGTCACCGCATATATTATTATTATCTTTATTATTGTTATAAGCAGGTTATAAATAAGGTGTGTGTGTGGACCCCAAACTTCTGACCCGGGTTTGGAGGGCGCCACAGGTTTGGTATCAGAGCTACAGGTTATAAGTCACTGACACAAGCCTAGGTTGACGGGAATGGGTAGAGGGTTAGGATTAGAAGTAAGAATACAAAAATAGAACATCGAGAGGTTGAGTGCTTCGGTATATCAGGTATTAGTATAGTTCGCGTTATGGTACGAGATTCTTATATTGCGATATGATTTCAGATAGCAGTGATGGCCGACTCTTCTATTCCCGTATCAGCTGATCACTCAGAGCCTTCAGTTGGAGTGCCGTCTTCGGATCCACGTCCTGTTATTCCACCAGCATTGGCTATACTACCTCCACCTGTGTTGCAGCCCGTACCACTGCAGGCTATTCCACATCCAGGCATGAGGCCACCTGTCAGAGGACCCCCACCTGTTGATTCAGGCTTTACTAGTCATTCAGTTACAGGAGTACCTTTCCAGTTCTCTTCCTATCCTGTCCCATATCATCTGTTTGAGGCTTGCCTTATGGAGCAGCGTTTCCTTCAGGGTCAGATTCAGGAGTTACTACATATTATGCGTACCAGAGAGATGGGGAGTGGTGTGAGGGAGCTTCGAGAGGAGATTCATGTGACACGGAGGGTTCTTGAGGCTAGGCTACATGGAGCTATACTACCTGGCAGAGGCCCTGATGCACTGATGGGCTGGGCTACTGAGGTGATGGAGGACTTTGAGAGGCTGGCAGGACCAGAGTTTCCTTGGAGCTGAGTTAGAGATTCAGATATGGAGATTCTGAGCAGTGTTGTTATGGTTATGTAGTATGTACAGTAGTGTGTAGTGTGTATCAGTAGACTTTTGAGTTGTATTTATAGACTAGCTATGCTGACTCGTGAGTAGGTTGTTGTGCCCTTTTTGCTTTTACTTCCGAAGCGTCTTTACGCTTATACTACCTAAAACTTTTGATCTATATATATCAGTACTTTTTTTTCCTTTCCAACACTGTCATTTACTTTATTGCACCTGTTTTACCTTACCTTATTTATTGCACCAGTTATACCCTGTGATACCATGTGCCCTATTTTCCATAACTGTTTATATTCTGTAAAGAAGCATGCAATTTATTTAGTTACAACTGTTTTCAAAAAGAAATATTTCTGTGTTGCAAAACTATTCTTTTATGTAAAAGATTGATTCAAAAGCTAAATAAGTTGATTGATTCTTTACAGAAAATGCCTCCCCGAAGAAATACCCGCACCAACACCCAGAATGAAGAAACCAACAACAATAACAACCAAGATGATACAAACCCGAATGTGAACCCAGGACCCATGGACCCAGCAATAGCCCAGATTCTTCAAATCTTGGCCCAACAAACAATTCACCTGGCACAACAACAACAAAGACAGACCAACCCCCATGTAACTTTTAAAACTTTTCAGGCAGTAAACCCACCAGAATTTAAGGGTTCCTTAGAGCCAATTGAAGCAAATGTTTGGTTAAAGGAAATAGAGAAGGCATTTGCCTTAGTGAAAGTAAAGGAAGAACAGAAGGTGTGGCGCCCTCCAAACCCGGGTCAGAAGTTTGGGGTCCACACACACACACCTTAATTATATCCTGCTTATAACCAAGATAAAGATAATAATAATATATGCAGTGACCCTACTTATCAACCACCACGGACCGCAACAGGTTAAAGTATGCACACAAGCCAACACACTAATATATTACAAACCGTTCAAATCCCAACTATTTCAAACTCACACTGAGTATCAAACATTATTACAAACTTTTACAAACTTAAATTATTCCAAAAGAAGTCTACTAGCTCAACTTCCTCAACCTGAACCCCTAGCTCTCGCGCTGGACTGGGGATCCTCGCTACCAACTGGTTCCTTTTTAACTGGAAAGAATATAAACAACATCGCACAAATGAGCTAACTAGCTCAGCAAGTCACAATAACAAAACTGAGAATAATGATCATCAGGTGACTATGATTATGATATCAAGTGAATATTGGATTATGATTTAGAATTGGATAATATACTTTTAATTTAAAAACCAAGGTTAGGCTGCTGATCAGTCACGCACTAACCCCGAGCAAGGCACACATCATTGCTCTAACTACTGGATCCAAGGCACACATTGGCCTAACTTGACCATTATATGGTCTGACCACGAATCTGGTCCACAATTTTATAAAAACAATCCAATTCTAACATAATAACAGAATATGCAATAATAAACAATAACCAGAATCATTAACAACAATGAGTGTTTAATAATGAAAGGGTTTCAATCTTTGTAAGGATCAATAAAGTAGTTTAAGAGCTTGAATGCTGGGTAATGAAAGAATTGGATAACAAAAGAATCAATATTTCAGGGTTGCAAAGATTTGGGCTCTCAAAGCATAGGATACAGTGGTTGAATGTACAAGTAATTCAGTTCAGTGTTTGGGATTTTGTTTGCATGTATTTATGTAATAGTATCGTATATTTAAGGTTCGAGTTTGGGTTTACAATAATCAATGGTTTAGAAAGAATATGGTTCATGGCTCAAGGACAATAACTGAAATCAGGGTTTCGGTTTCCGTGCTTCAAGCACTTGCAATGTCAACAAGACTATCAAGAATTACAATATCTCGAGAAAGTTCAGAACACTTGCCTGGTATTAGCTTACTACACTGCACTCGCTTCCAATCACAATCGTCTTACTCCTCAACTATCTGTTTCCCTTTCCTACGCCTTGCCTCTTCTGCTCACATATCATAAGCATCTATCAATTATCGACTCACAAGATTCTATTCAACGCACACTTCTATCTACCCTTTGTTTTACCCAAATCCGATTAACGGATTGAAATCTATGCAATAACCAAGTAAATGTCGAGTATATAGACTGATAGTCAAACACCCAGTCACGTATAACATATAATACATCACGTAATCAAAGACATATCATTTATAAAGAGGTCTCGGTCATAAATAGGCTTTCTGGTATTTTAAAATAATTTTTAAAACATTTTTCGGAATTAAAACGGGTCGTTGGATCAATTTCGGGTTAATAAACAGGGTTCGGTTGGCCAATTCTGGCTCCGAAACAATTTTAGAATAATTATCGAGCCTTGAAAATAATTTAGAATAATATTTTAAAGCTCGAAACTATTTTTCAGAATTTTTAAATCATTTTTAATAATTAAATCTAATTAAATAATTAATTAAAAATCAATTAATAATTAATTAAATCAATTAATTTTCGAACTAATTGACTAATTAATCAATTAAAAATTAACTGAAATTAATTAAATAATTAATTCAGATTTATTTGTGAATTAAAAATAATTTTCGGAATTAAAATAATAATTTTTAGAATTTTTAGAAATTAAAAACGAATTTTTATAATAAAAATAAATGGGAAATATGATTTTTAAACATTTTTAAAACAGGAATCCTATTTTTGCAAAGTCTGGAAACTACAGGGACCAAACTGCATCGTCCCCAAAACTTCAGGGACCAAACTGCAATTTTTACAGTCAGTCGCCGGAAAATACAGGGGTGGCCGGAGAACACGATTCCGGCCTCCTCACCTTGCCACAAGCTCCAGATCACATCTACACAACACCAGGAACACAACCATGCAATCAAAACAACCTAACAATCCCTGAGTTGGCCGGAATTTGGCCGTGAAATTTTCCAGTTTCCGGCGAACATCGGAAAACTTCAAAACACAACTCCCTTCTCTACAGACCTCGTTGGTTCATGAAACTTATACGACTGGATTGCTAATTTCACAGAGAACACAATCCACTATATCACAACATCAATCTATCACAGAACAAGAAACCCCCAAATTTCAATTAAGAACATTCATACGGGTTATAAACCCTAATTTTAAAATTCGAAAATCAAACTCAAATTTGAACATGTTATTGAACTCCAAATCAGACGTATGACATATGAAAATCATCAGGAAAACAAGCTCTACAACATGCAATCATCAAATCATACAAACAATCATCCGAACAAAAATTCATATTTTTAATAAAATAAATTCGAAAATAATTAAATTTTTAGAAATTCAACCTTTGATTCTGCAGTGAAACCAAGCCTAGAATCTGATAGTACTCCTTGAGACCTTCAAATCGGTTACTCCAACTTTTCAAACGGATTTCACTAACGCCTTCAATTTGTGGTTTGATTCTCAGAAAGGTTTATGAATATATGATTTTTCTCTGTAAAATTATATATTTATCTGTCTGCAAATGATTTTGATACGAAATAAAATACGGTAAAAGGCTATTTATAATTACGGAAAATTAGTATCCCGTTGGATCATTCCGGATATAAAATGGTACAGTTATTTATAAAAACTGATCCAAACGGTATCGGTTTTCGGGATAGTTATCCAAATCAGTACAATTTGTATTGCGGTCTTGGTCTCAGCACCCAGTTACACGTACTACGAAGTGATAATTGGGATAGTTTAATAAAAAGCTCCCGTTTATCGAAAATACGGGTTTTATTAATTTACCGAAACGAATATTGTATCGAAAATGTTGTGCCGGGACCCGCGCAGGACAAACCGCACGCCGGATCGAAAAAGTCGAAACATGGAAAATGCTCGGAGTATTACAATTAGGTTAGGAAGGAGTTCTCGGTAGAGTTTCGGGTTCCAAAAACGTAACAACGGTTGACGTCGGTTGGTTCCCGTTTTTATAAAATAGATTTTAATTACCCGGAAAAAGATTTTAAAAATTTCATTTGATTCTTATAAATCTATAAATCAACATAAAAATAATTAGGAAGATATAACAATTATCTATATTTTATTTTGAACATATAAAAATTAAAATACTCAATTAATATTATTTTTGAATATTCAAGTACATATATCACTTAACAATTAACTCACAGAATAGATACTGAATACACATATTAATTATTTAATAGTAAAAATAATTACACGTTATATCCCGGATATTACAGAAGGTTGAGTTTGCAAGTTACTATCTGAAGAATGAGGCCACCTATTGGTGGGAAATGGTGAAGACATTGGAAGGCACAGATGTTATTACTTGGGAAAGGTTTAAGGAATTGTTTTTAGAAAAGTATTTTCCTCAGTTTGTTCAGGATCAAATGGAGCTGAAGTTTTTAGAATTAAAGCAAGGAAACATGTCGGTAACAGATTATGAGGGTAAGTTTGAGGAATTGTCAAGGTATGTACCGTCGTATGTGGATACTGATAGGAAGAAAGCTAAAAGATTCCAGCAAGGTTTGAAACCATGGATCAGAGGGAAGGTAGCCATTTTTGAATTGGATACCTATGCAGGAGTAGTACAGAAGGCTATGATCGCAGAGACAGAAAGTGAGATGTTCCAGAAGGAAAAGGAAAGCAAGAAAAGGAAAGTTGAGAGAAGTGAGGGTCAGTCACAAACAGGGAAGTTTCCAAATTTTAAGAAGGGCAAGTTTCAGTCAGGGAGAAATTTTAATTTCAAAAGACAAAATGCAGGAGACGGAGGCCAGGGCAACCGTCCAGCTAATGTGAATCAGCCGAATCAGTTGAGATTAACTTTTCCAGATTGTCAAGTATGTGGAAAGAAGCATGGAGGAGTTTGTAACAAGTTGAATGTGGTATGTTTTAAATGCAACCAGAAAGGACACTATTCGAGGGAGTGCCGAAATCAGCCAGCAAGAGAGCCAGCAAATAAGGATCAGCCTATCCGTAATCCAGCAGTGAAGGTTCCAGTCATTGGATTTACATGCTTTAAATGTAGGAAGCCAGGACATATGGCCAGGGATTGCAAGACACCAGTCCCAGTCAGTAATGCATTAAGGATTATGGGATCTACCCCAGCAGTAAATGAGACTCCAAGGGCTAGAGTTTTCGACATGTCAGTGAAGGATGCTATCCAGGATACAGATGTCGTGGCAGGTACGCTTAATGTGAATTCTTTATGTGCCAAAGTGTTAATAGATTCGGGAGCAACTCGATCGTTTGTTTCACAAGATTTTGTTAGTAAGTTAAATTGTCCAGTTGGGTATTAAAATGAAATAATGACTGTGGAATTAGCAAATCAAGAACGTGTAACTGTTAACCAAGTTTGTGGGAATTGTGAGATTGAGATCTCTGGTAGTAAATTTTGTGTAGATTTGATACCATTTAAGTTAGGAGAATTTGACGTTATATTAGGGATGGATTGGTTATCTAAGCATGATGCTCAGATAGATTGTCAAAATAAGAAAGTAATGGTGAAAACGCCAGACGAAAGAATAGTAACGTTCAAAGGTCAGAAACAAGTAAAGAAGTTCTTAACGATGATTCAAGCCAAGAAGTTACAACGACAAGGATGTGAGCATTTCGTAGCATATGTGATCGACAGAAGTCAGGAGTCAGCAAAACTTGAGGATATTCCAGTAGTGAATGAATTTCTAGACGTATTTCCCGACGAATTGCCAGGACTTCCTCCAGATAGAGAAATTGAATTTGCGATTGACTTAGCACCTGGAACAAAACCAGTATCCAAGGCCCCGTACAGAATGGCGCCTGTTGAGATGAAAGAGCTAGCAAAGCAATTGCAGGAATTGTTAGAGAAAGGAGTAATCAGACCCAGCGTATCCCCGTGGGGAGCCCCGGTATTATTTGTCAAGAAGAAAGATGGAAGCATGAGACTGTGCATCGACTATAGGGAGCTCAACAAGCTGACAATCAAGAACAAGTATCCGTTACCCAGAATCGATGATCTGTTTGACCAGTTAAAGGGAGCCAAGTACTTCTCCAAAATTGATTTAAGATCGGGATATCATCAACTGAAGATCAAGCCAGAAGATATACCAAAGACAGCTTTCAGAACAAGGTATGGACATTACGAGTTTTTAGTGATGTCTTTTGGATTGACCAATGCCCCGGCAGCGTTTATGGACCTGATGAACAGAATTTTCAAGGAGTATTTGGATAAGTTTGTTATTGTGTTTATAGACGATATTTTAATCTATTCAAAGATGGAAGAAGATCATGCAGAACATGTGAGAATGATTTTGGAGATTTTAAGGAAAAAGAAGTTATATGCTAAATTCTCGAAGTGTGAGTTTTGGCTACAGGAAGTTCAGTTCTTAGGACACATAATCAGTAACGAAGGGATCAAAGTGGACCCGGCAAAGATCGAGGCAATTACGAATTGGGAGAGACCGAGAACACCCACTGAGGTAAGAAGTTTCTTGGGATTGGCAGGATATTATCGATGATTCGTTCAGAATTTCTCAAGGATTGCAACACCATTGACAAAGCTTACACGAAAGAATGAAAAGTTTATATGGAACGACAAGTGCGAAGAAAGTTTTCAGGAATTGAAGCGGAGATTAATCACGGCACCTGTTTTGTCACTTCCAGACGATCAAGGGAATTTCGTAATTTATAGCGATGCTTCTTACAAAGGATTAGGATGTGTTCTTATGCAAAACGACAAGGTGATTGCGTATGCGTCAAGGTAATTGAAACCACATGAACAGAAGTACCCTACTCATGATTTGGAATTAGCAGCCATAGTATTTGCTTTGAAGATTTGGAGACATTATTTGTATGGAGAAAAGTGCGAGATTTTCACGGATCACAAAAGCTTAAAGTACATATTCACACAAAAGGAACTTAATATGAGGCAAAGGAGATGGTTAGAGTTGATCAAAGACTATGATTGCTCGATTAATTATCATCCTGGTAAAGCGAACGTTGTGACAGACGCATTAAGTCGGAAGGAAAGGTTGAATATGTTATCAGTACCTGAAGATATATATAAGGAATTTCAGAAATTGGAATTGGAAATTAGAGTTTGCAAACCTGAGGAAGCGAAAGTGTACAACATGACTTTCCAGCCGGAGTTGTTGGAGAAAATAAAGAAATGTCAGGAAGATGTAATGGATCAAGATATAAATAGTTTGGTAGGTGAAGAATTATGCACGCAGAAGGATGATCAAGGCATTTTGAGATTTTCATCTAGAATCTGGATTCCACTGGTGACGGAGTTAAAGAATGAAATTTTACAAGAAGCGCATAGTTCAAGATATTCCATCCATCCAGGAAGTACCAAAATGTACAGGGATTTAAAGGAGAATTATTGGTGGCCAGATATGAAGAGGGAAATTGCGGAATGGGTTAGCAAATATTATACCTGTCAGAGGGTTAAAGCAGAACATCAGAGACCAAGCGGATTGCTACAGCCATTGGAGATTCCAGAGTGGAAGTGGGAACATATTACCATGGATTTCATAGTTGGATTACCAAGGAAAAGGGCTAATCATGATGCCATTTGGGTTATAGTGGATAGACTTACCAAGTCGGCTCATTTTCTGCCTATAAATGAGAGATTTTCGCTCGACAAGTTAGTCCATATGTACTTGAAAGAGATCGTAGTTTGTCATGGAGTTCCTGTGTCTATTGTATCTGATCGAGATCCAAGGTTTAATTCAAGATTCTGGAAGAGTTTTCAAGAATTTTTGGCAACAAGACTGAATATGAGTACGGCATATCACCCCCAGACAGATGGCCAAAGTGAAAGAACGATCCAGACAATCGAGGACATGTTGCGTGTTTGTGCTATTGATTTTAAAGGAAGTTGGGATGAGCATTTACCTCCGGTAGAGTTTGCTTATAACAACAGTTATCATGCCAGTATTGGGATGCCACCCTATGAAGCCCTTTATGGACGCAAATGCAGATCTCCAGTGCATTGGGATGAAGTAGGAGAACGCAAAATACTTGGACCTGAATTGGTGCAGCAAACAAAGAAAGTTGTTGAACTTATCCAGAAAAGATTAATAGCCGCACAAGATCGTCAGAGGAAATATGCAGACCAGTCAAGGAAAGACATGGAATTTGAAGAAGGAAGCTTGGTATTATTGAAAGTATCACCGTGGAAAGGACTAACGAGGTTTGGGAAGAAAGGGAAGCTAAGCCCAAGATATGTCGGACCTTTTGAAATCCTAAAGCGCGTTGGCAAAGTAGCTTACGAATTGGCGTTACCTCCGCACATGGAGCACATTCACAATGTTTTTCACGTATCGATGCTCAAGAAATATAATCCAGACTCCAGGCATGTAATAGAATATGAGCCAATAGAGCTTCAGGCAGATTTATCATATGTAGAGAGTCCGATAGAGATTCTAGAGGAAAGAGAGAAAGTATTGAGAAATAAAGTGGTAAAGTTAGTAAGAGTATTGTGGAGAAACCCAAAGGTTGAAGAGTCAACCTGGGAGTTAGAAAGTGATATGAAAGAAAAGTACCCTCATTTGTTTTCTTAGGAGATTCTGAGGACAGAATCCTTTTAAGGGGGGAAGGATGTAATATCCGGGATATATCGTGTAATTATTTTTGCTATTAAATAATTATTATGTGTGTTCAGTATCTATTTTGTGAGTTAATTGTTAAGTGTTATCTGTACTTGGATATTCAAAAATAATGTTAATTGAGTATTTTAATTTTTATATGTCCAAAATAAAATATAAATAATTGTCATATCTTCCTAATTATTTTTATGTTAATTTATGGATTTATAAGAATCATATGAAATTTCTAAAATCTTTTTCCGTGTAATTAAAATCTATTTTATAAAAACGGGAACCAACCGATGTCACCCGTTGTTACGTTTTTGGAACCCGAAACTCTTCCGAGAACTCCTTTCTAACCTAATTGTAATATTCCGAGCATATTCCATGTTTCGACTTTTTCGATCCGGTGTACGGTTTGTCCTGCGCGGGTCCCGGCGCAACGTTTTCGATACAATATTCGTTTCGGTAAATCAATAAATCCCGTATTTTCGATAAGCAGGAGCTTTTTATTAAACTATCCCAATTATCACTTCGTAGTACGTGTAACTAGGTGCTGAGACCAAGACCGCAGTACAAATTGTACTGATTTAGATAATTATCCCGAAAACCGATACCGTTTGGATCAGTTTTTATAAATAAACGTACCATTTTATATCCGGAATGATCCAACGGGATACTAATTTTCCGTAAATATAAATAGCCTTTTACCGTATTTTATTTCGTATCAAAATCATTTGCAGACAGATAAATATATAATTTTACAGAGAAAAATCCTATATTCATAACCTGTTTCAAGAATCAAACCAACTTTTGAAGGTGTTATTGATCTTTGTTTGAAAAGCTCGAGTACTGGATTTGAAGGTCTTGAGAAGCTCTATCAGAATCTGTAACCCATACACCTGCAGAATCAAAGGTTTAATTTCTAAAAATTCATTTATTTTCGAATTATTTTTATGAAAAATATGAATTTTTGTTCGGATGATTGTTTGTATGATTTGATGATTGCATGTTGTAGAGCTTGTTTTCCTGATGATTTTGGTATATTATACGTCTGATTTGGAGTTCAATAACATGTTCAAATTTGAGTTTGATTTTCGATTTTAAAATTAGGGTTTATAACCCGTATGAATGTTTTCAATTGAAATTTGGGGGTTTTTTGATTCAGGGGTTATTAGCTGTTGATTTATAGTGGGTTGTGTTCCTTATGAAATTTGCAATCGATTGGTATATAGCTCGTTAACGGAGGATTAGTGAATCGAAGGGAGTTGTATTTTGAAGTTTTCCGATGTTCGCCGGAAACCGGCGATGTTCTTAGCCAATTTCCGGCCAAGTCTGGGGTTATTGATGAATTTTGATTTCAGATATAGATTCCTGGTGTTGTGTAGTATTGATCTGGAGCTTGTGGTGGTGGGAGGATGCCGGAGTCGAGTTCTCCGGCCACCCCCGACATTTTCCGGCGACTGGACTATAAAATTTGCAGTTTGGTCCCTGAACTTTTGGGGACGATACAGTTAGGTCCCTGAAGTTTCCAGACTTTGCAAAAATTGGATTCATGTTTTAAAAATGTTTAAAAATCATATTTCCTATTTATTTTTATTATAAAAATTCATTTTTAATTTCTGAAAATTCTAAAAATTATTATTTTAATTCCAAAAATTATTTTTAATTCACAAATAAATCTGAATTAATTAGTTAATTAATTTTAGTTAATTTTTAATTGATTTATTGATCAATTAATTCGAAAATTAATTGATTAAATGATTTAATTAATTATTAATTGATTTTAGTTAATTATTTAATTAGATTTAATTATTTAAAAATGATTTAAAAATTCCGAAAATATAGTTTCGAGCTTTAAAATATTATTTTAAATCATTTCCAAGGCTCGATAATTATTCTAAAATTATTTCGGAGCCAGAATTGGCCAACCGAACCCTGTTTATTAACCCGAAATTGATCCAACGACCCGTTTTAATTCCGAAAAATGTTTTAAAAATCATTTTAAATACCAGAAAGCCTATTTATGACCCGAAATGTCTTTATAAATGATATGTCATTGATTATGTGACGTATTATGTGTTATATGTGATATGTTGGTTGATTGTCGGTTTATATATTCGATGTTCACTGATTATTGCGTAACTTTCAATCCGTTAATCGGATTTGGGTAAAACGAAGGGTAGATAGAGGTATGTGTTGAATAGAATTATATGAGTCGATTATTGATAGATGCTTATGATATGTAAGCAGAAGAGGCAAGACGTAGGAAAGGGAAACAGATAGTTGAGAAGTAAGACGGTTGTGATTGGAAGCGAGTGTAGTGTAGTAAGCTAATACCAGGCAAGTGTTCTGATCTTTCTCGAGATATTGTTGTACTTGATAGTCTTGTTGATATTGCAAGTGCTTTGAAGCACTGAAACCCAAACCCTGATTCCAGTTATTGTTCTTGAGCCATGTACCTTATTCTTTCTAGACCATTGATTGTTGTGTACCCAAACACGAATCTCAAGCATACGATACTACTCTACAAATACATGCAAACAAAATCCCAAACACTGAACTGAATTACTTGTATACTCAATCATGGCATCCTATGCTTTGAAAGCCCAAATCTTTGAAACCCTGAAATATTGATTCCCTTGTTATCCAATTCTTTCATTACCCAGCATCCAAGCTTTTAAATTGCCTTATTGATCCTTACGAGGATTGAAACCCTTTCATTGTTAAACACTTATTGTTGTTATTGATTCTGGTTATTGTTTATTATTGCATATTCTGTTATTATGTTAGAATTGGATTGTTTTTATAAAATTGTGGACCAGATTTGTGGTCCGACCATATTAATGGTCAAGTTAGGCCAATGTGCGCCTTGGATCTAGTAACTAGAGCAATGATGTGTGCCTTGCTCGGGGTTAGTGCGTGACTGATCAGCAGCCTAACCTTGGTTTTTAAATTAAAAGTATAATATCCAATTCTAAATCATAATCCATTGTTCACTTGATATCATAATCATATTCACCTGATGATCATTATTCTCAGTTTTGTCATTGTGACTTGCTGATCTAGTTAGCTCATTTGTGCAATGTTGTGTATATTCTTTTCAGTTAAAAAGGAACCAGTTGGTAATGAGGACCCCCAGTCCATTGCGAGAGCTAGGGGTTCAGGTTGAGGAAGCTGAGCTAGTAGGCTTCTTTTGGGATAATTTAAGTTTGTAAAAGTTGTAATAAAGTTTAATACTCAGTTTGAGTTTGAATGATTGGGATTTGAACGGTTTGTAATATATTAGTGTGTTTGGCTTGTGTGCATACTTTAACCTGTTGCGGTCCGTGGTGGTTGGTAAGTAGGGTCACTGCATATATTATTATTATCTTTATTATTGTTATAAGCAGGTTATAAATAAGGTGTGTGTGTGGACCCCAAACTTCTGACCCGGGTTTGGAGGGCGCCACATGACACAATGCATCAGGTACCTGTTTCTACTCCAACTCTCACTACTAGACATTTGTTAATAGACATCGCCCATTAGACATCAGTTTCTTGTGCCACTGATGTAAAACCGTACTTTCAACATCGCTCCAAATAAAACCAATGTGTATGGCTATTCAGACATCACTTTCTAATACAACTGATGTCTAATATATGCTCTAAAAAACATGCGCCCAACTCTTTCATTCCCCCATCTATTTTAAGTCAAATATGTTTTCCCCATTCACTAAATATTTCCCCGCTTACACAAATTTTAGCCCAAATCGACACTCCCCCACTAAAATTAAAAGCATAAAGCTTAAAACTAAAATCAAAATCCAAAAATAAACATAACATCTCTCATTCTCATCCCGACTTTCTCTTCCCAGCCCCTCTCCGATGAACCCAACTTTCTCTCACTCTCCCCCCATCTCTCTCCCCTCATCTCTCTCCCCCCATCTCTCTCTCTCTCTCTATCTCTCTCTCTCTTTCTCTCTCTCTCTCTTTTTGCAATCCTTGGGCTAAGCTTTGTTAGAAATCATACAACTGCAGCAACATCAACACAGAAATATATTGAAGAAGAAGAACACTGCACATTCATTAAGCTCAAAGATGAAGTTGTTATTATTATCCTACAGAGAGAAAATGAAGTCTCAATTTACAGTGTTTGAAGATACAGGAAAAATGAGAGCTATTCTCTCTCACAAAACTACTGAACTATATGAGAGCCTACTAACAAACTTTTTTTGGCGGGAAAGACTGTTATGCCACATCAGCATACACATGGCATACAGTCAACCATTCTTATCTTGACTAACATCCCCCCTCAATTTAGGAGAAGGAACACCAGTGGAAACTCCTAACTTGGACAACAAGAATGATAGTTGAGCTGAAGATACAGCCTTAGTAAACAAGTCTGCAGGCTGATTCAAAGTAGACACATGCTGAGGAGAGATAAGACCATGCTTGAGCTTTTACCGAACAAGATGACAATCAATCTCAATATGCTTTGTGCGCTCATGAAAAACAGGATTTGAAGCAATGTACAAAGCAGATTGATTGTCATAAAACAAAGGCACTGGAGTAATATTAGACACATGAAGTTCAGTGAGCAAGGACACCAACCAAGTAATTTCACAAGTGACATCAGCCATGCTTCTATATTCTGCCTCAGCAGAAGACCGAGAAACAACATGTTGCTTCTTACATTTCCAGGAAACCAGTGTATCCCCCAATGTGAGACAGTATCCAGTTAAGGACTGACGTGTAACTTGACACCCTCCCCAATTAGCATCACAGAAAGCTTTGAGTACAGGATTAGTGTGAGATTTTTAAAATAAGCCCTGTGAAGTAGTGTGATTAAGATACCTAACCAGCTTTAGTGCAGCATGCCAGTGAATGGACTGAGTTTTATGCATAAATTGAGCTAGAACATGTACCCCATAGGACAAGTCGGGTCTGGATATGGTAAGATATATTAGTTTACCCACCAGCCTTCTATAGGCTGTAACATCAGACAACAGAGGACTGTCAGATTCATGAAGCAGCTCATGATGTTGTTCTATTGGAACAAGGGAAGTTTTTGACTTGACCTCAGAAAAGCTTGTCAAAATATCCAACACATACTTGGATTGATTCATGAAGATACCAGCTGAGGTTCTAGTAACTTGAATACCTAGAAAGAAATGTAAGTCACCTAAATCTTTGATCTTGAAATGAGAATTGAGAAATTCAGTTACTTGAGACATTAACACAGAGTCATTTCCAGTCATAAGCATATCATCCACATAGATGAGCAGATACAGAAGTGAGTTTCCTTGTTTGTACACAAACAGACTTGGATCTCCAGAAGTTTGCATAAATCCAAAAGAAAGTAATGCTGCAGAAAGAGCAATAAACTACTGTCTTGGAGCTTGTTTAAGTCCATACAAAGACTTAAGCAGTTTACATACCAATTTTTGATTTGGAAATTGTTGTAATATATGAGTAGGAATGGTATAGCCATCTGGACATGTCATGTATACCTCCTCATCCAGGATGCCATGAAGAAAGGCATTAGTGACATCAAGTTGTGTGATCTTCCAAGAATACGTAGCAGTCAAAGCCAATAACACTCTGAATGAAGTCATCTTGGCTACAGGTGCAAAGGTTTCAAAATAATCCATATTTGTTGTTTGAGTGAAACCTATGGCTACTAACCTAGCTTTAAATCTGTCAATCTTGACATTGGCCAAGTATTTAACTTTGTAGAGCCACTTACAGCCCACAACTTTCTTAGTAGCAGGAAGTGGAACAACCTCCCATGTGTGATTAGCTTCAAGAGCAGCTAACTCCACATTCATGGCCTCACACCACTCAGGTATCCGAACTACCTGTTTGTAAAACTGAGGTTCAACAATTTGCAGATACTGCTCAGTATTAACAGTAGACACCAAATGTCTTGGAATGTCAACAAAATCCTCAAACTTGGTTGGTAATTTCCTGTGTCTAACAGGTCTGTTAACAGGACAAGGTGGATCACTTGCATCACCTGAAGAAGCTTGAGAAGTAGTAGACTCAGAACTTGAAATTGGAGTATCAGTAGAGTCAAATTCTAACTGGGAATCTTCAGAAGTGACAATCTTAGAATACACATCTGACTGATTAAGAACAGAAGCAGAAAGAGGATCATCATCAATGTACATAGTATGTTCTGGAAACATAGAATGAGGTGTCTGAACTGATATGTTTCTAAATGGAAACACAGTTTCTATAAACTTGACATCTCTGGAAATAAACACACGCTTGGTTTCTAGATTCAGAATCTTATAACCTTTCTTTGCAAAAGGATAGCCAAGATATACGCCCTTGATGGACCTGGTTGCAAATTTATCAGCAGGATGTGGCACAATAGTTGCATAACACAGAGATCCAAACACCTTTAGAGTAGTGTAATCTGGAAGAGTATTAAAAAGCACCTGAAAAGGACTTTTTCCTTAAAGTACCTTTGTTGGAGTTCTGTTGATAAGATATGCTGCTGTCAGCACACAATCACCCCAGAATGTGATTGGTAGATTAGCATGAAACCTTAATGCTCTTGCACAATCTAACATATGCCGGTGCTTTCTTTCCACCAAGCCATTTTGTTGTGGTGTATATGCACAACTGGCTTGATGAATAATCCCCAAATTCTGAAGAAAATTGTTAACAGAGGTGTTAAAGAACTCTGTACCATTATCTGTTCGAAACGTTTTTATTGTTGTCTCAAACTGATTCTGAACGAGAGTAACAAATTCTTTTAGAATAACAAATACAGAGGTCTTATCTAGTAACAAATAAACCCAAGTACTTCTTGATTTATCTTCAACCAGAGTAAGAAACCATTTACAAGTTCCATGTGTTGGAATCCTATAGGGCCCCCACAAGTCACCATGAACCAGATCAAACAGGTTCTCATTAACATGATTGCTGTCAGGGAAGCTAGTTCGAGACTGTTTTGCAAATTGACAGCTGTCACGAACATCAAGAACTTTACTTGAGAGAGACACTGGTAACATTTGCATAACTTGTAAAGAAGGATGGCCAAGTCTGGCATGCCACATATCAATATGTGATATCTGAGCACTAAAATTTGAAGGAACTACAACAGAAACTGCAGAAGTTGAGTTGACATCAGCATGACATGCATTAATCATATTGTTACATCTTAACCAATGGACTGTTAATGGTGAATTAGAAGCAGGTTTAGCATATGAACCGTCTACAAATCCAAGTTTCAGTTTAGATGAAAGTGCAATACTCATAGACCTTTTCCAGTGATTGTAATTACTTTCAGATAACACAACTGTAACAAGTTGCATTCCAGGATTATCAGATGGATGCAAGTAAAACGGACGATTACAGTCAACTACAGCAGGCTTAGATGTAGATCCTATTATAGCAGACGAGTACGAAGCATTCGTCGACATATTTAGCACACAGTTTGCAATTAATCAATAGAAAACTGCTCAATTATCAATATTCTATCACTGTTCTTGAGCAATAACTACTAGAGATCATCAATACATCAAATCCTATAGTATTAATGAGACTTACAGATTGTAGAGACCAATTACAAATCTCAGACACCTTTCATCAAACACCTTTCAGTCTTCAGACGCAGACCTGATGCACACACCTTCAGATCCAGTAATGATCATTTTGAAGACTCAAATCTTTGCGGAAAAAGAGAAAAACATGAGAACTGGCTCTGATACCATGTTAGAAATCATACAACTGCAGCAACATCAACACAGAAATATATTGAAGAAGAAGAACACTGCACATTCATTAAGCTCAAAGATGAAGTTGTTGTTTTTATCCTATAGAGAGAAAATGAAGTCTCAATTTACAGTGTTTGAAGATACAAGAAAAATAAGAGCTATTCTCTCTCACAAAACTACTGAACTATATGAAAGCCTACTAACAAACTTTTTTGGTGGGAAAGACTGTTATGCCACATCAGCATACACATGGCATACAGTCAACCATTCTTATCTTGACTAACAAGCTTAAAATTCAACTGAAGTTATTTGAAACTCAATTGAATTTTGAAACTCAATTGAATCTCGGGGCTCTCAACTCCGACGCTTTGTTTGACTTGAAGTGGGTAATGCTTTGTTTAAAGTGAATTGAGTAAGAAAGTAAACCCTAATTATCTTTGAATCCCGATTGAGGATTTTTTGACTTATTTTTTTCTTACTTTTGATACAGGTAGTAGACGAATAAAGACTCGTTTGCTCGAAAGCTCCAACTGGTAATTATTTTATTGTTAATTTTAATTTATTTGTGTAGATTTTGTTTATTAAAGTTTTATTTATGTTTAAAATTTATATGAATCTGCTTGATTGTATAAATTAGGTATTATATGTATAGGTAGTGTTAGAATCCAGAACTAAACTTCCTATTATTGCTGAGTAGGCAGTGTGATACTAGTATTTAAAGTACCCTATAGGCAGTGTGATACTAGTCCCTATAGGCAGCAAATGGACTTTACAACATCAAAAAAGAGTATATGACCTTCAAACCTTTCTTATTTTTATCCATGTCTAGGTTTAACTGAATAGTTATTAGTTGTTGAATAATATAAGATTCAGTTGCGGTATTACTATAATAACTTAAGATTTTAGATGAGTTGATAACTTAACTGTAATAGTTGATGTGTTAACAAGTTCAATGAGTGTCTTCATATTGTTTCCTTTATCATACTAGAAAGAATCACTTATATGCATAAAATTGTTTTACAAATGATGTCATTCTAGAGCCCAGAATGATTAAAAATGTTGATATATTTTTATTACCAACTTGTAGCTTCTCTGGACTCCACAGCTCAGACCGAAAATGCAGATGGTGGAGATTGGTAGGAGGAAACATATCAAAAGGTAAAAAGGTAATGTATAGATGTGATTTTGTTCGTGGTGAACCAACTAGTTATATATTTCAGTGATTTTGATGTTTCTCATGAAAAACGAAGTTACCCATTATGATAAGTTCTGGTTCTTAGAATATATATTCTTAATATTTCTATCTAAGATCGGTTCATCAAATGTACCCCTTGAATTCTTTTTTTCTATATTATGATAAGTTATATATTGTTCTCGGACAATTACTAGTGTCATTAAGTGATTACCTCAATGCCTAATGTTGAGAGTGAATCATTTCTTTCTTTAAGATGGTGGTTCCTTGACTTGCTATAGCTAGTCTTGTGATTTGAATTCGTAGTTCCTGTTTAAACCAATTCATAATGTCAATTATGATTGGTCTTGTACTCT
Source organism: Apium graveolens (assembly GCF_009905375.1). Taxonomy (NCBI): domain Eukaryota; kingdom Viridiplantae; phylum Streptophyta; class Magnoliopsida; order Apiales; family Apiaceae; genus Apium; species Apium graveolens. Next base: position 238,850,609 of record NC_133656.1, read on the forward strand.
CGTATGCCATTTTATTGACATATATATTCTCAGAATGACACCATTGAGTTTCACATGTTTCTTACACCAATAAGTCTTCACAACCAAAAATTTATTTGTTGCGTATATACATAATTGTTTCAATAATCTATTGGTTTCGATATTATTCAAATGTGTCGTAGGCTTCCTTCTTACAATCTGGGTTGCGGCCTTTATGTTCAAGTCGAATGATATTCTACGAAAGCAGACAGCTCCAAAGGTCTGATTCTTTTCCGTGTTCCTTTACATGTAGGGCAAGTTTATTTACATAACCTTAATATGTCTACAAACTGAAACAACAATCTTAGATTTAACTACTATCTGCAGGGAGAGAGGAAATATTCAACTTCTTCAGGCATCTTAAGTCTTACAGGGAATGCACGAGGAGAAATTATTTGTGTAACTTTACATTATATTGTTGTTTTAAAATCACAAAGCTGGGTGATGTTGGACATCATATTTCTCTTCGTGAATTGCTCCATCGTTTGACTAAATTATGTTCTAATAAATACTTTTATCTTAGTACTTCTTTTTCTTATATTCTTTATATTAGTTTTACAGATTTGTTCTTAGTTTGCCTTTTGTTGTCTTGTAGTCCCCATCTGAGTACCTCAGGCCTAAGGACCATAGGAATATAGGCTTTTCAAAAGAACCGGCTAGATATTGGCATCAGGATACCTTTTTTTCCTCTATTTTTTGTATCGTTATTAAGTACCTTTTTAGTTTTAGTAGCATAATTTTTTAACTAATGTTTTCTATTTCCGTTAAATGTTCACAGTGGTCCAGCAAGATTCGAAAATCCTACGATAGCAAGGATCTTGATATTTGTACGGAGACTCTTGGCTATATACATCGAAGCTTCCGGCAGACCTGTTGCATATTTTGCAGCTTACCAGACTCTGACTATACATGACTACATATGCTGTAATAAAGCTCTATGGAAGTACTTCACATAAAAATATTCTTGTCACATCTGCTTAGGAGGTGTTGGTCTTTTTCTAGGAGGTGTTGGTCTTTTTGTAGTGTTCCGTAAAATGTTTAGTTTTGACTTTGTTTTATAATTTTACTATCTAGTTTAGATATGATGAGTATAGTTGGCCAATTGGATGGATTAGATAATGTACGTAGATAGTCTCTATATTTGACAACTTAAGGAGTTTGTTGGATTGCTGGAGGTTTGATAATGAAAAAAAAATTACGATTTCGATTTAGTCTTGTCTTTATTTTTTTGGTAGATTTTTGTTTTGGAATATGTTTTAAATTTAGCATTTGGTAATTTTTGGTGCATTTAATACAATTAGGAGAGGATAATGTATAGTCAATAGACATCAGTTGAGATATAAATTTTTTGAAAACTGATGTTACTGGTCCCAAATATATCAGATCTAGTTAAGGAACCGATGTCTAATCAAACCTCTAACATCGATTTTCAATTACAGGCGATGTAAAAATGTAACTTTGACATCAGTTTAATGTTTAAAAATGATGTTAATGCTAATTTTTATCTTTTAAATTAAATGTCACAGTTTATAATTAGATCATATTAAAGCTATATAGAAAATGTTTTAATGTAGTTTTTGTTAACAAATAGAGAATAGACATCGGGTTTCTATTTGGAACCGATGTTAAAGCTGTTACCAGACATCAGTCCACAACCGATGTCATATGGGGGAACCATTCTCTACACCCGCATTGACAACATCGGTTTTTAGCCGATGTCTATTGAAGGTTTTCTAGTAGTGTCTTGTCTGCAAGTTAAAAAAATCCTTATATGGCCTTAAGCAAGCACCAAGATTGTGGTTTGGAAAATTATCCTCTACACTGCTCAATAAGGGATATAATCAGTCCAACCATGATCATAGTCTGTTTTTTATTCATTCTGCAAGCACTATCACTGTGATTCTTGTATATGTGGATGATCTCCTCATTTGTGGCAACAGTATGGACACTATCTCTGAGCTCAAAACCATGTTAGCTCAGAACTTTCATATGAAAGACTTGGGGGATCTCAGATATTTTCTTGGCATTGAGATCTCAAGGACTGCAGATGGTATATTCTTGTGTCAAAAAAAGTATACTAATGATATCATTGCTGAGTTTGGTATGACTGGAAAAAAACCTTTGCAACTCCCAATGGATATTCATATGAAATTGACACCTGCAAAGGGGGACATGCTTACTGATCTTACTGTTTATCAAAGGCTTCTAGGCAAGCTTATCTATCTGACCATTACCAGGCCAGACATTACCTTCTCAGTTCAACTCCTATCCCAGTACATGCACCAGCCTACTACTACTCATCTTCAAGCTGCAAAAAGACTCCTTAGATATCTAATTGGTACACCATCTCAAGGGATTCTGCTAGCCTCTAGCTCTTCTGCTCAATTAACTGCATATTGTGACAGTGATTGGGCAAGTTGTCCTGTCACTAGGAGATCTACTTCTGGATATTGCATTTTTTTAGGTTAGTCACCAGTCTCATGGAAGCTGAATACAGGTCTATGGCATTGACCACCTGTGAAGTCAAGTGGCTCTCTTCTCTTTTAAAAGACCTTGGATTACACATCTTCCACCAATTGTGCTCAAATGTGACAATAAAGATGCTCTTGCAATAGCAGCTAATACAATAAAGCATGAAAAAACAAAACATGTGGACATTGATTGCCACTATGTCAGGGAGTAATCGAAGGAAGGAATGATCACAACTGCATACACACCATCTGGTGATCAAGTAGCAGATATCCTCACTAAAATTCTTCCCGTAAAAGCTCACCTTCACCACGGTGGCAAGCTGTGATACACTCTGCAGAATGCATCCTCAGCTTGAGGGGGAGTATTGAAGAAATTGGTTCTTATTATTTCTTTTCATATGCAACTGTAGTTTGCTATTTATTCAGCTGTGTAGGGGACCATATGCATTTCTAGATTTGTCTTATTTTGAAGTTGTTAGATAACTATTTAATACCTTTTGTCTGATACCTATGTGCGAGGTGTTATAAGGATAAGATTGATCATATCATGGTCAGGACAAGTGAAATAATATTTTCTCCTTCCCTATTCCTTGTCTCTCATATTTTCTCCTGGTTCTTGAATCTTGATGTGTTAATATCATCTATAACTCAGTTTGACATTGTCTACACACGAGGCTTGAAAAATACAATGAGAAGAGTTTTAACTATTTTTACTACATTCTCTCTTCTATTTTTACCACATTCTTCAGCTGCACTAGGTAATATAGTGTTTATTGCCCTACATTTCATTCACATTCTCGCTTGTCCACTAAACGTAATCCTAGACCTTTTAGGGTTTAGAGTGATCGATTTCTTGAGATGGTATGAGAGCTCAGACTGGCGGGAAAAATATTATCGACGGTCTCTGTAAAACTTTAAATAGTATTAGGGCTGTTAAGTTATGTAGAAATATGGAGAAGAAAGGTTGTAAACCTGATACGGTAACTTATAACATGGTTATTGATTCTTTGTGCAAAGACGGCCTAGTTGATCATGCTTTAGTCGATCAAGCTTTAGGCCTCATATACCAATTGTTAGAACCTATAACCTATAACCTGTTAATACAAGATGTTTGTAACTTGAGTCGATGGGAGGATGATACTGAGCGATTATTAAGTGAGATAGTAATTAGGAAAATCTCGCTGATATTTATACCTACAGTATATTGGTTGATACATACTGCAAAGTGCGGATGCCAAATGATGCAGAGCAGGTGGTTGAAATAAAAACAATGATTCGGATAGGTGTATTTCCTGATGTTGTGACCTACAATTTACTGGTGGATGGATTTTGTTCAATTTACTGGATAGCGCCAAATTGTTATACCTTCATCTTTTTAATGAATGGCTATTGTAAGAGTCAGAAAGTAGACAAAGCTATCGAGCTCTTTCAAAAAATGCCTGCAGCAGGTCTGAAACCTGAAGTACATACTACAACACCCTTATACATGGTATATTTCGGTATAATTCATGATATTCAAATTTATACTATCCTCATTGATGGTCTCTGCAAGAATAAAAAGCTTGACGAGGCCAGAAATATTTTTGATGAACAAAAAGGTGTGCAGCCCGATGTTGTAATACACAATGTACTGATCAGAGGACTTTGTGAGGAAGGGTTTTATGAGGAAGCAAATGAATTATTTTGAAAATGGAAGTTAGCAGTTGTTTGCTAGACGATGTGACTTACAACACAATCATCCGTGGCAGTCTTATTTGTCAATAAGAAATATAAAGAAGCACTTGTACAGATAGAGAACATGCGAGCTCACCATTCAGCAGATGCATCTATTTTCTATAGAAGAGCAGGATCCATCTGTTCTTGCTTCCTGTAAATGGTTTTTGCAATAGATACCGAATTTTATGGTTAATTTTTCTATGTTATACATAGTCATTTTCCAACTTTCTTGAGGAATCTGTAAAATGTGGTCTGGTTGTTGTCGAAGTGATTGTCCTTACCTTCTTACATTAGATCAAAAAGCTTTACTCATCTGAATACAGTCTTGGAGAGATTTGGCCAAGTCATTGCAAAGATTTGTCCTGACTAAGATAAACAGATTCTGCTGATAGACGAAGTCATTTTTTCCGGAAAAAGAGCAGTCAGATGACTAAACCTAAAAAATCGATAGAGTTAAATATCAAATTGGTCATTGAAGTGAAAGTGATATATCAATTCCTTCACTGATCTTAACGGGGTATCATTTTGATCACTAAAGTCGTATAATTATCAAATAGATAACTCCAAAAATGTGACGAAAAAATAAATATTATCTTTTGTTAAGTTCTACACATTTTTCTTTAACGCTACTATAATCAAATGAAAAGTTATGAACTCTAGTATTTTAGATAATATATCTAGTATTTTAATTAAGTAAGATAAAATAACTATAAAAATTTAAAATAAATAGTAAATAATTTTTTTTAAATCTAGATATATTATCTAAAATATTAGAGTTCACAACTTTTCATTTGGTTATAGTAGCGTTGAAGAAAAATGTGTAGAACATAACAGATGATAATATTTACTTTATAATCGCATTTTTAGAGTTATCTATTTGATATTTATGTGACTTTAGTGATCAAAATGATACCCCGTTAAAATTAGTGAAGGAAGTGATATATGGCCTTCACTTCAGTGACTACTTTGATATTTAACCCAAAATGGATAGAATAACTAACATTGAGTTATTCCATGCCTGTGATCGTCTTGGAGGTACTAACATATGATTTTGTAATTGGGTTAAATATCAAGTAAATCACTTACTGCGTCCAAATGTATCAAGTGAGTCACTGGTTACAAAACTGACTCAAATAAATCACTCATTTGAAAATTTGTATCAAAAATATCACTCTATTGTTAGTCGAAATCCTTAAAAATATTATATATTGATTTTGACACATTTTTTATGAATGATATTACATACAAATGAAAGATTCTGAGTTCTAGTATTTTAGATAATATTTTTAATTTTTTTAAAATTTATTTACTATTTATTTTTATTTAAATCAAATAAAATAATCAAAAAATTAAAAATAAATAGTTGATAAAATTTTAAAAATTTAAAAATATTATCTAAATTAGTAGAACTCGTAACCTTTTATTTGGATGTTAGATCATTCACAAAAAATGTGGGAAACTCAATATATAATATTTTTAAGAATTTCGACTAACGATAGAGTGATATTTTTGATATAAATTTTTAAATAAGTGACTCATTTGAGTCAGTTTTGTAACCAGTGACTCACTTGAAACATTTGGACGCAGTAAGTGACCTACTTGATATTTAATGCAGTTGTCATCACGTGTCTACTTGCTATCTACTACCTCAGAAACAGTCCTTTCATATGAAATAAGGGTAATGCTGCGTTCATCGGGTCCCTTGCTGGACCTAATGATGAGGACGCTAAATGCACTGGGTATCCTTGTAATGGCATGCCTTTTCACCATTAAGTTATTGGATCGGAAAATCTGAAAAGTTTTGCTCAGTGATGATGTCCCTTCCATTGTGCTTTTAGAATGTATATATTTTTTTTTGACAATCACGGCTTATAACCTTATAAATGAGTATCTGTTCTCAAAAAATTTCGGGGTGAACGAGGATCTAACCCAGGATCTAGGACGACAGAGGATAAACTCATAACCACTTGAGATGTCCAACCGTGCTCTCCGAATGTATATTTCCGATGACATGCAAGTATACCTTCCAATATCTATTAATGATATCAGATTACATGAATTATGCTTGATATCAGCCCCAGTAAGTTCACTAGGTTTAAGGTTTCCAACTTGAACAGGCGATCAAAATTATTTTAAACTTCTTTTTGGTACACAAACAACTGATTTATGCTCTAGAATATGAAAGTACACATATAGTGTTCAAATTTATCAAAAGAAGGATTCATTTCATTCCAAACTCTTTCACTATTACTTCAAAATACAAATGCATACAACAAACAAATGAGTTCTGCATCTAATTGTAATGACTCAGTTTTTGGCAATGTGTAATTGGTAATATAAGCTCCTTAGATCTTCAATGTTATTGAACAACATCTGGCACACCTACCACATGGATTCTTCAATGTTATTGAAAACATGTCCTATTAAAAGTCGAAATGATTTAATTAATATTTGATATTATAAGAATTAAAAAGTAAAAGGGTATACTAGATGTTCTAGATGAGAAAGCACTGGACCAGCTGGTAAATGGCCTTTCTCTAACACTGTAAACGGCCTTCCTCTAGCACACATTACTCAATTCTAAAGATAACTCTTCATGTGTGATGCTGCTGCAGCAAATTCCCCTCAAAACCTGTCAATATTGTTACCCTGATTCTGCTGCTGGTTCTGTTGCTGCTGCTGCTGGTTCTGCTGCTGCTGCTGCTGCTGGTTCTGCTGCTGCTGCTGAGGCCAAGGCACGAAATCCGCAGGCTGTGGAAGCTGCTGCATCTGATTTTGTTGCTGATAGTAATACGGAACGGGCTCACTAGCTGAACCATGAGATTCATCTCTCACCTCATCTCTTGGCAAAATATCAACAAGAAAATCAAATGTCTCGTTTCCAGATATTGCAGCAGCAACATCATTCTTCTGCAGTGTTTTCCTTTTGCTCTCCTCAGTGTGCATCCAAGCACGCATAGTTAGCTCCGAGATGAACATTTCACATGCCTTTGCGAATACCACAGGAGCCTCAGAGGATATCATTCTCACATCTTCGTCAGCTTTCATTATTTTCTTGATACGTGCAAGAGGGAGCACATGGTTCTTGAAGTCAGTTGCTTGCTCAGCTTCTTTCATTTGCTCGTCCCAGAATGATTTGATCCGCTGCTGCTGTTGTTGTAAACGCTGAGCATCCGCGAGCTGGTGTTGAGATGGAAATGCTCCTCGAGGACAAGTGGGCATTGAGACCGGAATATTATTAAGAGAGCTGGTAGGTACAAAGGGTGCCTGAGCATATGCGAGGGTACCATCGGAGATTTGACCAGCACCGTTACTGACATGCTGATGCTGCTGTTCCTGACTTTGTTCCGATTGGTCCATAGTGAAGCCTTAAAACTGTTGTCAAGATTGAGATAATAATGAGTATTGTCACAAGTATAAAAACATTAATCAACACACGTTAAACGTTAACTCAACCATATTAACATTAACACAGCCGCAACGAGTCGAGTCGAGTCGAGTTTACGGGAGATCCTGTCTGGTCTGATATGGATCTCTCGTCAATTTTTGAGCATATGCACATAAAATGGAATCAAGTAAAGTACACATACATCATAAATAGACCCTAGATACAATTCAAACTACTATAGTTAACAAATTCAAAGTCAATTTAAAGATATTGTTCAAAGAAAAGAGAAGAAATAGAAAAGTATACCAGTAACAAAGAAACACTGGAAGATAAATGAAGGGAAGTGAGTTCAAGTTCTGAAGATGGAGGAGAAGAGAGCAAGAAATAAATAGTAGCTGCATGAGTAGCACGTGTCACTCAAACTTGTTTTACGCCTCCACGTATACACATACGTGGAGCGCTCTTGTGAACTACGTGGAACACAAAGGGCTGTATTGTTGCATCACTTTTGCAGTTTCTAAAGAAAAACTGACATTAATTTTTTAAAAATAATTTCAGTTTTGTAAAATATTATCCCATAAAAGAAGATGAACGACAGAATTTGACGTTTTACTGATGTAACGGTACAAATACAAGTTACACAATGGTAACAGTACAGATGACAACAAAGGAAATTGCAGGGAATAACATATGAACTTAAACAACTCCAACCATATTAGGAACACAGTTTCTGTCTAACTCTACTTTCCCACGCAAAGTAGATTTATTATTCCATATTAAGTCCTGACATTATTAATTATCGTTTATTAATTATTGTTTAGATGCTGGTCCGGGAGCAGCTCATCCTGAGGGGAAGAAGGAAACGCTTGCCCTGGATTCTCCTGGTCCGGGATTAACACATCCTCATCCTGAGGCGAAGACAGAAACGCTTGCAGTGTATCCTCCTGGTCCGGGATTATCTCATCCTCATCCTGAAGCCAAGGCATAAATGGTTGTTGATGGTTCTGCTGAGACGGAGTCTGAGGCCAAGGCATAGATAGCTGTTGCTGAATCTGCTGGTACTGAGCCTGATGCCAAGGTGTGGATGGCTGATGGTTCTGCTGAGACGGAGTCTGAGGCCAAGGCATAGATGGCTGCTGTTGAATCTGCTGGTACTGAGCCTGAGGCCAAGGTGTGGATGGCTGCTGCTGTTGAATCTGCTGGTACTGAGCCTGAGGCCAAGGTGTAGATGGCTGCTGGTTCTGCTGATACTGAGCGTGAGGCCCGAGCACAAAGGATTGCTGGTTCTGTGGTCCTGACTGATACAAAGGCATAAAAGCTGGAGGTTGCTGACCTCCAGCGTTTGATGATCCAACTCCATGCTGTTGAGCAACTTGTTGCCTTGAGTTTGTGGCCTTGGAAATTTGTTCCTTTAACTGATCTCTTGGAATCACGTCTTCGAGAAAATCATACAGATCTGTCTTACTAATTGCTGCAGCAAGATCTTTGTTTTGAACTAACCTTCTTCCATCTGCTTCAGTGTTGATCCAAGCCTGTGAAGTCAAATCAAGTATAAACATCTCGCAAGCTTTAGCAAACACAGCTGCAGTCTCCTTCGCTATCATTTTAACATCTTTATCGGCTTTCATTATCCTTTTTATCGGAGAGATTGGGAGGCTATGCGTCTTAAAATCTTCTGGTTTCATTTCTTGCATTTGGTTAGCCCAATATTGCCTAAGCCGTTCTCGTACATATTGCAGATGCTGAGCTTGAGCTTCTTGATTTGCCAGCTGATGCTGATCAGACGAGGAGACAGGTGGAGGTTGCATTGTCGAAATCACTGGAACACTAACGTTGGTAGCTACAGCATCAGGTGTATCAGTAAAGGGGGGTGGAACATTGGCCATTTGATCTGCACTTCCAGAACTTATGTTTTCTTGTTGCGGGATCTCCTCAGATTCATCCATGATTAATCAAGTTCCTAAGTTCTCACTTGTATCTCCTGTCACATCATAAATTATACGAAACTTCAGTACACAATCTCTTTTTTCTTTCAATTATAAATATATCAGACGTTTATTTGTTAAATTGTAAGAAGTGTTGCATAAAATTTGAAACTTGTTACAAATCGGGCTTTGAAATTGAAAAGAGCTTCACTGGGAAACTTGTTAGCATTCAGGCAGAGTAGTAATAATTAACTCATCACACATTAAGCACAACCACCAAAAAAAAATTTGAAGGTTTTACTACATATCAAAGTATGATCTTCTAAATAACATAGAAATTTAGCAAATATCAGTATTACTACATGACCATGTAAGTGTTTCTCGATCTATAAACATACCTGACAATTTGTGCATAAAGAAACTAGACCATTAAAAGTTACGTATCATCTGAAACTAGACCATGAAAGCTGTATATATTTTTTGAAAGAACAAGGAAGGTATGTGTTTTTTAAATAAAAAATATGGACCCTACATGAAATAACACGTAATATACGTGTAAAATTTAAAAACTTACGTGTCTTGTTCATAATTTAACATGTAATACAGTGTAAAACTTAAAAAACCTACGTGTCTTGTTAAAATTTCATGCAGAAAACTACGTGTCTTCTTCACAATTTAGCATGCAATGGTTATAATGTGTAACTGACATGTTTTTTACATAAATTAAAATAGCTTTCTTTGAATTGATATAAAATACTTGTGTGAATTTGACATCATATAACATATAAATTATTGCTTAATAAATATATTAATTTAATTTGAATTAATACAAATTTACATTTACATTTAGTTTTTTATTATTTTTATCATTATAGAATTAGTAAAATACCTAGAAATATAATAAGAATACTCTAATTTTATCTTATATTATTAAATCATTTTTCGTCTAATAAAAATTATTGAAAAACTTAATGCAATGTAAACATATACCAAGACAGAATTGATTTTCAAATACATATTCATGTTATTAATATTGATAAAAACAAATTTAGGTAGTATAATTGACTTTAATTTATAAAACAATTTCAATAAATAAGACAAACTTTAAACATTTCCGGACACCAATTTTGGTCCTGGATTTTCCAAAGTTCATCATAAAAATATTTTTTTAATAATGTCATTCAAAAATTTAAGCGGCTATAATAAAATATCACTTATATAATAAAAATTCTAGCAATTTTATGAAAAGACCACTCCCCCGTAAAAATAAAATTAAGTTTTGTATAAATATTATATTGACCGGACATTTATATTATCAAGAATTAATCAATTCTTTTAATTTATAAAGAATTTGTAAATAAATACTTTCTAGCGATTAATTCTATAAATATTTTTCATTAATTTTTTATAATTACTTAAATATTACGAGATATAAGAGCATTTAATTTCATTTTTACAAAGTAAATGTTTGATTCACCAATAATTTTACATGTACTATGTCAAATGACATAGGGATTAGCTACAATGCCTCATGTATTCGAATAAATTCCATAAAAAATATTTTAAATTCTCAAGTCACTGTACCAAATTCAATTCTAGTATATAAATTGATATCTTAACACGAATTCAAACAATACATGTGTTCCTGCTCAACTTTGTTATACAAAGTAGTTATATTTAGTTTTAGCAAGCAATTGCTAGTCAGGATTAGATTTTATCCCACTAGGATTCGTTTATTGTTCTTGTTTACACGAGTTCGAAAGCAGGATATTAAAGAAATTGGCTCTGATTATTTCTTTTCATTTCCAACTGTAGTTTGCTATCTATTCAGCTGTGTACGGGACCATATACATTTCCAGATTGGTCTTATTTTGAGATTATTAGATAACTGTTTAATACCTTTTATCTGATACCTATGTGCTAGGTGTTATAAGAATAAGATTGATCATATCATGGTCAGGACAAGTGAAATAATATTTTCTCCTTCCCCATTTCTTGTCTCTTATATTTTGTCCTGGTTCTTGAATCTTGATGTGTTAATATCATTTATAACTTAGTTTGACATTGTCTACATGGTTTCAGAGCCTTGAATAACAAAGTCCTTTAATTCTTCTTAGGTCCCTCTAAATCTATCTTTTTTAACACCCTCCTCCAAATCTCTTTTCTTACTCTCAATCTGTTTGTTGTTTGTTGTCTGAGCCTCTTTTCTCCTCTCTACCCTCCTTCATTCTCATCTCTCATTTTTTTATCTCCCTTAATATGGTTGCAAATCGTATCACCTACCAAGACATGGTGAACCCTTTGTTTATACATCTATCAGACAATGCAAGCTCAATCCAAGTGGATAAGTTGCAAGGGAGCCCAAACTAGAGGGTGTGGAAACGATCCATGGAGATCAACCTGTCCTCTAAATGAAAACTTGGGTTTGTTAATGGCACAGTACCCTTTCCCACCGACGATCCTTCTAAAGCAGAGTTATGGGATACTTGCAATAACATGGGCATGGCATGGCTCACTGGTAATGTCTTTTCAACCATCAGGCAATCTATTATGTATATGACTTCTGCACAAGATATTTGGATTAATTTAGAAAAAAGATTTGCTTTGTCCAATGGGTCCAGAAAATACAAGCCGTGTAAAGATCTTTATGCTTTAAGATAGAACACCCAGTCCATCACTGAATGTTATACCTCTATGAAAACTATATGGGAGGAATTAGACTCTATGAACATGCTTCCCCATGTTGCAAACCCACAAACTGATGTTATTAAGCTTTTAGAAAATATAAACACACAAAAAGAGGAATCAAGACTATTTCAGTTTCTTAACGGTCTAAATGAGGTGTTTAATACTCAGAGGAGCAATTTATTTATGTGTAACCCACTACCTACTTTTGAAACTGCTTGTGCTACTCTTGAGCAAGAGGAAGCTCCAAGAGCACTGCTCAGCACACACCAACCTTGTGCAGACCTGCTGGCTATGTACAACAAAGTTCAGTCTCAATCTGATAGGTCTCTGCAATGTGTTGTTTGTGGTGGTAAATGTCACACCAAAGATAAATGCTGGCAAGTTATAGGCTTCCCTCTGTGTCACCCTCGAAACCCTAAATTTACACCCTCTAGAGCTAAACCTTTCTCTAACACCAGGTGGACACCTTCAAATAAGTCATACCCCACACCAAAAATGGCTTCCAATGCTCACTTCACAACTGATTATGTATCTAGTTCACCAACTCCTGGACTTCTTTTTACACCTCAGCAGCTTGACCAATTAGTAAGGCTCATGCTCCAACTTCAAACTGGAGCTATGAGAGATACTGAAGCAGATGAAGAAATTGATCATCATTTTTTTGGGATGATCACAAACACTGCAACTATAGGAATTTCTACATAATGGATAATTGATTCAGGGGCATCAGCTCATATGACCCCTCATCTTTCGAATCTTATAAATCCCAAGTGCCTTTCTGAAGTATAGAAGATCAATTTGCCTACTGGTGATACTACTGTCCTCACCCATTCTGGAACTGTGTGTCTTACTCCTGATCTTGTGCTCAAGAAGGTGTTGTGTGTGCCACACTTCAAGTACAACCTTCTCTCTGTGCAAAGGCTAAGCAAGGATGTCAATTGTGAAGTTCAATTCTTCTCCACTCACTGCCATATTGTTGACAACACTACTAAACAGATAATGGAAATTGGCATGGCTAAGAATGGGTTGTATTACTTGGACACAACAAAGTCTGCTTCTCTCCCTGCATATGCCAACTCTGCAGTCATGAACATCACTACTGGTACATCTTCCAACTCTTCTCCTGTATCTCATCAATTGGCTCTTTGGCATCATAGAGTTGGTCATGCATCACTAGGTAAACTTAAACATATACCTTGTGTTAAGCCATTCACTGTTGAAAAATCTCAAATCTGCATAACTTGCCCTATGTCTAAATTTGCCAAGTTTTCTTTCTCTGAAAGTCATTCTCATGCCTCTATGTCTTTTGAATTGATCCACATTGATTTTTGGTGACCATACAAAGTCCCATATAATGGCAAGTATAGGTTTTTTCTCACTATTATAGATGACTGCACTAGATACACATGGATCTATCTCTTGCAACATAAATTTGACACCCTTGTTAATCTGAAATCTTTCTTATACTATGCTAAGAATCACTTCAATAAAATCATCAAATTCTTGAGATCTGAAAATGCTTTAGAATTTGATGATAGTGTTTCCAAACAATTTTTTTCGGATAATGGCATTTTGCACCAAAGTTCTTGTTTATACAGGCCCCAACAAAATGCTAGGGCTGAGAGGAAACACAGACACATCTTTGAAATAGCCAGATCACTGAGGTTTCATGCTGGTCTTCCTCTTAACTTATGGGGAGCTTGTGTGATGACTTCAGTTCACATCATAAACAGACTTCCAACACCTATCCTAAACAACTACACACCCTTTCATAAAGATGCTGTTGCTACTTATATGAGTACAATTCCACCATCTTTCACTCCACCTAATCTAGTTGTAATAGATGATGACTGGATTCCAACTGAAACCACATCACTTATACTACCAGCTTCTCTAGTGACTCTGATGATGATTCAGACACACCTGGTACACCTGATCCTAATACACAAACAACTGCTTCCCTTTCTCCCACACCACCTTTCATCAGAAAATCTACCCGACCTACCAGGCCACCTGCTTGGATGCAAGACTTTGTTCTTCCTAATCAGATCAACTCCATACCCAACCTAGCCACTACTATGGTTGAACCTCAATTCCATTGCTTTATGGCATCCATTACTAGTACTCATGATCCAACTAACTTCAAAGTAGCTATTCAATATATGCTCACTGGAGAGCTGCAATGAATGCAGAGCTTGATGCCCTTGAATTAAATGATACTTGGGAGTTGACTGCCTTACCTCCAAACAAACATGCCATTAGATGCAAGTGGCTCTTCAAAACCAACTTTCTGCCAGATGGGAAGGTAGATAAATACAAATCAAGACTTGTGATCCTTGGTAACAAACAACAATATGGGGTGGACTATGCTGAGACTTTTACACCAGTAGTAAAACTCACTGTTGTGAGAACATTATTAGTAGTAGCAGCAATGCAGAAGTGGTATACATGTCAAATGGATGTAAGCAATGCATTTCTTTACGGTGAGCTTTCTGATGTCATTTACATGAAGCTGCCACCTGGATACACTCATCTTGGTTGTAGAATAACTGCTGACACAATGCATCAGGTACCTGTTTCTACTCCAACTCTCACTACTAGACATTTGTTAATAGACATCGCCCATTAGACATCAGTTTCTTGTGCCACTGATGTAAAACCGTACTTTCAACATCGCTCCAAATAAAACCAATGTGTATGGCTATTCAGACATCACTTTCTAATACAACTGATGTATATGCTCTAAAAAAACATGCGCCCAACTCTTTCATTCCCCCATCTATTTTAAGTCAAATATGTTTTCCCCATTCACTAAATATTTCCCCCTTACACAAATTTTAGCCCAAATCAACACTCCCCCACTAAAATTAAAAGCATAAAGCTAAAAACTAAAATCAAAATCCAAAAATAAACACAACATCTCTCATTCTCATCCCGACTTTCTCTTCCCAGCCCCTCTCCGATGAACCTAACTTTCTCTCACTCTCCCCCCATCTCTCTCCCCCCATCTCTCTCTTTCTCTCTCTCTCTCTCTCTCTCTCTGCAATCCTTGGGCTAAGCTTTGTTAGAAATCATACAACTGCAGCAACATCAACACATAAATATATTGAAGAAGAAGAACATTGGACATTCATTAAGCTCAAAGATGAAGTTCTTGTTTTTATCCTACAGAGAGAAAATGAAGTCTCAATTTACAGTGTTTGAAGATACAGGAAAACTGAGAGCTATTCTCTCTCACAAAACTACTGAACTATATGAGAGCCTACTAACAAACTTTTTTTGGTGGGAAAGACTGTTATGCCACATCAGCATACACATGGCATACAGTCAACCATTCTTATCTTGACTAACATCCCCCCTCAAGTTAGGAGAAGGAACATCAGTGGAAACTCCTAACTTGGACAACAAGAACGATAGTTGAGCTGAAGATACAGCCTTAGTAAACAAGTCTGCAGGCTGATTCAAAGTAGACACATGCTGAGGAGAGATAAGACCATGCTTGAGCTTTTGCCAAACAAGATGACAATCAATCTCAATATGCTTTGTGCGCTCATGAAAAACAGGATTTGAAGCAATGTACAAAGCAGATTGATTGTCACAAAACAAAGGCACTTGAGTAATATTAGACACATGAAGTTCAGTGAGCAAGAACACCAACCAAGTAATTTCACAAGTGACATCAGCCATGCTTCTATATTCTGCCTCAGCAGAAGACCGAGAAACAACATGTTGCTTCTTACATTTCCAGGAAACCAGTGTATCCCCCAATGTGAGACAGTATCCAGTTAAGGACTAACGTATAACTTGACACCCTCCCCAATCAGCATCACAGAAAGCTTTGAGTACGGGATTAGTGTGAGATTTGTAAAATAAGCCCTGTGAAGTTGTGTGATTAAGATACATAACCAGCTTTAGTGTAGCATGCCAGTGAATGGACTGAGGTTTATGTATAAATTGAGCTAGAACATGTACCCCATAGGACAAGTCGGGTCTGGATATGGTAAGATATATTAGTTTACCCACCAGCCTTCTATAGGCTGTAACATCAGACAACAGAGGACTGTCAGATTCATGAAGCAGCTCATGATGTTGTTCTATTGGAACAAGAGAAGTTTTTGACTTGAGCTCAGAAAAGCTTGTCAAAATATCCAACACATACTTGGATTGATTCATGAAGATACCAGCTGAGGTTCTAGTAACTTGAATACCAAGAAAGAAATGTAAGTCACCTAAATCTTTGATCTTGAAATGAGAATTGAGAAATTCAGTTACTTGAGATATTAACACAGAGTCATTTCCAGTCATAAGCATATCATCCACATAGATGAGCAGATACAGAAGTGAGTTTCCTTGTTTGTACACAAACAGACCTGGATCTCCAGAAGTTTGCATAAATCCAAAAGAAAGTAATGCTGCAGAAATAGCAATAAACCAATGTTTTGGAGCTTGTTTAAGTCCATACAAAGACTAAAGCAGTTTACATACCAATTTTTGATTTGGAAATTGTTGTAAGATATGAGTAGGAATGGTATAGCCATCTGGACATGTCATGTATACCTCCTCATCCAAGATGCCATGAAGAAAGGCATTAGTGACATCAAGTTGTGTGATCTTCGAAGAATACATAGCAGCCAAAGCCAATAACACTCTGAATGAAGTCATCTTGGCTACAGGTGCAAAGGTTTCAAAATAATCCATATTTGCTGTTTGAGTGAAACCTTTGGCTACTAACCTAGCTTTAAATATGTCAATCTTGCCATTGGCCAGGTATTTAACTTTGTAGAGCCACTTACAGCCCACAACTTTCTTAGTAGCAGGAAGTGGAACAACCTCCCATATGTGATTAGCTTCAAGAGCAGCTAACTCCACATTCATGGCCTCACACCACTCAGGTATCCGAACTGCCTGTTTGTAAAACTGAGGTTCAACAATTTGCAGATACTGCTCAGTACTAACAGTAGACACCAAATGTCTTGGAATGTCAACAAAATCCTCAAACTTGGTTGGTAATTTCCTGTGTCTGACAGGCCTGTTAACAGGACAAGGTGGATCACTTGCATCACCTGAAGAAGCTTGAGAAGTAGTAGACTCAGAACTTGAAATTGGAGTATCAGTAGAGTCAAATTCTAACTGGGAATCTTCAGAAGTGACAATCTCAGAATACACATCTGACTGATTAAGAACAGAAGCAGAAAGAGGATCATCATCAATGTACATAGTATGTGCTGGAAACATAGAATGAGGTGTCTGAACTGATATGTTTCTAAATGGAAACACAGTCTCTATAAACTTGACATCTCTGGAAAAAAACATACGCTTGTTTTCTAGATTCAGAATCTAACCTTTCTTTGCAAAAGGATAGCCAAGGAATATGCCCTTGATGGACCTGGTTGCAAATTTATCAGCAGGATGTGGCACAATAGTTGCATAACACAGAGATCCAAACACCTTTAGAGTAGTGTAATCTGGAAGAGTATTAAAAAGCACCTGAAAAGGACTTTTTCCTTGAAGTACCTTTGTTGGAAATTTGTTGATAAGATATGCTGGTCAGCACACAATCACCCCATAATGTGATTGGTAGATTAGCATGAAACCTTAATGCTCTTGCACAATCTAACAGATGTCGGTGCTTTCTTTCCACCAAGCCATTTTGTTGTGGTGTATATGCACAACTGGCTTGATGAATAATCCCCAAATTCTGAAGAAAATTGTTAACAGAGGTGTTAAAGAACTCTGTACCATTATCTGTTCGAAACGTTTTTATTGTTGTCTCAAACTGATTCTGAACAAGAGCAACAAATTCTTTCAGAACAGCAAATACAGAGGTCTTGTCTGGTAACAAATAAACCCAAGTACTTCTTGATTTATCTTCAACCAGAGTAAGAAACCATTTACAAGTTCCATGTGTTGGAATCCTATAGGGCCCCCACAAGTCACCATGAATCAGATCAAACAGGTTCTCACTAACATGATTGCTGTCAGGGAAGCTAGTTCGAGACTGTTATGCAAATTGACAGTTGTCACAAACATCAAGAACTTTACTTGAGAGAGACACTGGTATAATTTGCATAACTTGTAAAGAAGGATGGCCAAGTCTGGCATGCCATATATCAATATGTGATATCTGAGCACTAAAATTTGAAGGAACTGCAACAGAAACTGCAGAAGTTGAGTTGACATCAGCATGACATGCATTAATCATATTGTTACATCTTAACCAATGGACTGTTAATGGTGAACTAGAAGCAGGTTTAGCATATGAACCGTCTACAAATCCAAGTTTCAGTTTAGATGAAAGTGCAATACTCATAGACCTTTTCCAGTGATTGTAATTACTTTCAGATAACACAACTGTAACAAGTTGCATTCCAGGATTATCAGATGGATGCAAGTAAAATGGATGATTACAGTCAAATACAGCAGGCATAGATGTAGATCCTATTATAGCAGACGAGTACGAAGCATTCATCGACATATTTAGCACACAGTTTGCAATTAATCAATAGAAAACTGCTCAATCATCAATATTCGATCACTGTTCTTGAGCAATAACTACTAGAGAGCATCAATCCATCAAATCATATAGTAATAATGAGACCTACAGATTGTAGAGATCAATTACAACTCTCAGACACCTTTCATCAAACACCTTTCAGTCTTCAGACGCAGACCTGATGCACACACCTTCAGATCCAGTAATGATCATTTTGAAGACTCAAATCTTTGCGGAAAAAGAGAAAAACATGAGAACTAGCTCTGATACCATGTTAGAAATCATAC
This sequence comes from Apium graveolens, assembly GCF_009905375.1. Lineage (NCBI taxonomy): Eukaryota > Viridiplantae > Streptophyta > Magnoliopsida > Apiales > Apiaceae > Apium > Apium graveolens. The sequence goes on from NC_133656.1 coordinate 238,869,595, forward strand.
AACTGCAACAACATCAACACATAAATATATTGAAGAAGAAGAACACTGCACATTCATTAAGCTCAAAGATGAAGTTGTTGTTTTTATCCTATAGAGAGAAAATGAAGTCTCAATTTACAGTGTTTGAAGAAGCTATTCTCTCTCAAAAAACTACTGAACTATATGAGAGCCTACTAACAAACTTTTTTGGCGGGAAATACTGTTATGCCACATCAGCATACACATGGCATACAGTCAACCATTCTTATCTTGACTAACAAGCTTTAAATTCAACTGAAGTTATTTGAAACTCAATTGAATTTCGAAACTCAATTGAATCTCGGAGCTCTCAACTCCGACGCTTTGTTTGACTTGAAGTGGGTAATGCTTTGTTTAAAGTGAATTGAGTAAGAATGTAAACCCTAATTATCTTTGAATCCCGATTGAGGATTTTTTGACTTATTTTTTTCTTACTTTTGATACAGGTAGTAGACGAATAAAGATTCGTTTGCTCGAAAGCTCCAACTGGTAATTATTTTATTGTTAATTTTAATTTATTTGTGTAGATTTTGTTTATTAAAGTGTTATTTATGTTTAAAATTTATATGAATCTGCTTGATTGTATAAATTAGGTATTATATGTATAGGTAATGTTAGAATCCAGAACTCAACTTCTTATTATTGTTGAGTAGGCAGTGTGATACTAGTATTTAAACTACCCTATAGGCAGTGTGATACTAGTCCCTATAGGCAGCAAATGGACTTTACAACATCAAAAAAGAGTATATGATCTTCAAACCTTTCTTATTTTTACCCATGTCTAGGTTTAACTGAATAGTTATTAGTTGTTGAATAATATAAGATTCAGTTGCGGTATTACTATAACTAGTATAATAACCCGTGCGAGACACGGGTCATTTTCTAAATTTTTTTTATGCATCATCTAATTATAATGTTCTTAATTATTTTATTATTTGTAAATGTTGTACAATGTCTAATGTATATCAAATACAAGTTGATTGTTTATCAATGCGTATTATTTCCATAAAAGACAATACCAAATTACACAACATTTCAAATATAACTCATTAAACAGTATATATATATATTCTTGTTTGTGTTGTATAATTTGTATTTAATGAATGAATATAAATAGGGTAGTCAGTGTACGTTTAAAACGAAACGATTATACTTAATCTGTAGAATGTCGTTAGTATGTTTACAAATAAAAAGTTAAAAAATAACATTTATGTTGAATACAGAGTTACCAAAAATTTTGAATTTTATTTAAATAAACTATGTCTACTGGTCGATATTATTACTGAGTTCACTACTAACTTACAATTAACTTACTCAATTTAAAAAAATAAAAAATGTGCCCAAAGGATTGGCTCAGTTGGTTAAAGAGGGATAACTATTCTCTTGGTCACAGGTTCGAATCCCACGGGAGGAGAATTTATTATTATGCCTCATGAGTCAGAGCCTGTCTCTTAAATGCGGTTTACCTTGGTTAAGGGTAGCGGCTGCGGGTTACCTATGATAAAAAAATGCATAATTGAAGTGAGGATGACTTGCAATCATAATATATAATAATGTAAAATTTACATTATTGTTAATATAAAAGTTGATTTTAATGAAAATGGTTAGTTTTTGAAATTCAACGTATGTCTGCATAGAAAAATGTTAGTTTTTTATTTACACTACGGTTACCAAAGTAACATTAAGTTATGTGTTTGTGTGTCAGCATGTAAATTGTAGTATGTTACATTTCTTAGTAAATTACGATGACTTCAATTATTTATATGCTAAATATCTGATTTATGTACATGTATAATCACTATTAACATCTAGTGAAACAAATGACTACTTAAATAATATGCATTTATAATTATTCAAAAATTAAAATTATGTAATAAATAAATTGCAATAATTTATACATGGTATTCATATTATCACTGACAAACAATCTATATCTAGTTTTTACGCAACTAAGTATCAATCATGGTTGTAACATAAAAATAAATTATATATTATAAAGACTTATTATTGATATTCATGATTTTTTTTCAAGGATTCGAAGGAAAAATTATAATTATATCGTTATTTAAACCATTTTTAAGTTCCTTTCATTACTATTCTAATATTTCTTCATATAATAATTTGATAACATTGTATACTATTCTCCTAAAATTAAATATTTTTCAATTTGATAAAATTTTATAAATATCAGTTGAACAGGTTAATTCATTCTTATTATTGAACAATATATATTTTTCTTTAAATAGTATAAAATGTATTGAATCAAATGTTATAATATAGTATAGATATAACTTTTATTTGAATAATTCAAAATATTTGTACAATATTATCTTGATCAATGAATATTATTTATCTAGAAGAATTCTTTTTAAAAAGCTAGTTTTTTAAAAGTGAAAAATGAAAAATAAATCGATTTAATATATCATCGTAGTTTTAAAAAATATCCTGAGATCGCATATCAAATTTTGAATATTTTTAAAATCGGGACAAGTCCCAAAAATAATAATGCGCTACCAGTGAAGTTAGTAATTTTATTATAAATAATCAATTGACTTGATCTAATAAACACCTCAAACACATTAATTTATATTAATATGAGATATTAAAAAAATTCATATTATTGGTAAGATATTCTCGCCGAACTTGTAATATAAAATTACTAAAAGTAGAATGTGACGATGTTTTTCGGCCGGGTCATGTAGTCAAATTTCGAGTATTTTTTGAAGAATGGGCCAAGTTCTAATTTCAAATTGGAATAAAATAAAATGCTTTGACT